>NC_044033.1:147563400-147863400 GCF_901765095.1 Microcaecilia unicolor | reverse complement strand
AGTGCAACACTTTAAAACATTGTCGTTTACAAGCTAGTGAACAAAGCCATGCGAACTCCATCAAATGATGTCACCCTTTTGTAAGAATATATTATGATGCTTGTCCTTGGGAGAATGGGGATTCCTTGAATTTTTTTTCATAGTCCCTTTAAAAGGCTCCATGCTAGCAGTCGTGTGCTTCTAAGAAGGAAATATAATGCCAACTCAAAGCAGGAATTCTTTCCAAGAATAACACAGCTCTGTGAAGTAAAATGTAAGCTATGTTAGTACATAAGTACATAAGTAGTGCCATACTGGGAAAGACCAAAGGTCCATCTAGCCCAGCATCCTGTCACCGACAGTGGCCAATCCAGGTCAAGGGCACCTGGCACGCTCCCCAAACGTAAAAACATTCCAGACAAGTTATACCTAAAAATGCGGAATTTTTCCAAGTCCATTTAATAGCGGTCTATGGACTTGTCCTTTAGGAATCTATCTAACCCCTTTTTAAACTCCGTCAAGCTAACCGCCCGTACCACGTTCTCCGGCAACGAATTCCAGAGTCTAATTACACGTTGGGTGAAGAAACATTTTCTCTGATTCGTTTTAAATTTACCACACTGTAGCTTCAACTCATGCCCTCTAGTCCTAGTATTTTTGGATAGCGTGAACAGTCGCTTCACATCCACCCGATCCATTCCACTCATTATTTTATACACTTCTATCATATCTCCCCTCAGCCGTCTCTTCTCCAAGCTGAAAAGCCCTAGCCTTCTCAGCCTCTCTTCATAGGAAAGTCGTCCCATCCCCACTATCATTTTCGTCGCCCTTCGCTGTACCTTTTCCAGTTTATTCAGTTTAGTTTGCACAATGATGTGCTGTGCATGTATTTGCATGTCTTCCATCTCATGTTTGCTTGTACTGCAGTAAACTAATGCACTTTTGCCATTTAGCATGTGTTAGTTTGCCAAAAGCATGTTATTGCCTTAACACACATTACTAACCACCCCTCCTAGCCACAAACATGGTTCTGAAAAAAGTCATCTTAATAAACTAAAGTTACTCACCTGTAGCAGATGTTCTCTGAGGACAGCAGGGCACACATTACCACATATGGGAGACATTATCTGTTGGAGCCTGGCATGGAGCACTTCCCAGCAACTTTCTGGAAGCCTTTGGAAGACTACATTGTGCATATGTGCACGCCTTTCCACTTGCCACCATAGTGCAGGACCAGACAATATAGTACAAAACCTACTGGAATGCAACTCATAGAAGAGGTGGACAGGACTGTGAGAATATGTCCTGCTGTCCTTGGAGAACACCTGCTACAGGTAACTTCACTTCTCTAGGTCAAGAAGGACACAATATTCTCACATATAGGAATTTCTAGCTACCAGGCTGTATGAAATAAAAAGGGAAGAACAAGGCCTGCAACAGGCTGAGGCCAAACTATACATTTTTTTTTAACAGCCTGGAACAGAAAAGAAAAAAATGAGCCTAAGGGGGTGGAGTTGGATTCTCGACCTCAAATTCTATTCTATTCTATTCCAAAATAGATTCACAGCAGTTCACAATCTAATATTTCTCAACAACAGTGAGAAGTTATAGTAAAATTGACATAAAAACTAAAATTAAAAATATTATTTACTGAACCCCTTCCTAAAGAATAAATAAGAAGGCAAGGTTTTCAAATTCATAGGCAATAGATTCCAATATCTTGCCCCCCCCCCCCCCCCCCAAAAACAGAAAAGAACCCTCAAAAGCACCAAAAAATAATACAATGAATACAGAGAACTGCAACAATCCAACTGTGGTAACAAAATTGCTTATGCTAAAATCCTAAAATCTTGCTGTAATGAAAATCTTATTGCTTGCAATACACAGAGGGAGCATGCAGGACAACAAACATCAGAGGAGAAAGAGACGAACTGGGAACAATGACGCTGGCGCTGCCGCAAGTAGGGACTCAGCGCTTGCAACTGACACCTGAAGCTGAGTAGGCTGGGAAGCTGACCCCCAAGAACAGGTAAGGTGTTGCTGCAATTGGCCCATTGGCGCCACCGCTGACAGGGACCCCGGATTCGGGGAGCCTGCACTCTTCTCTCTCCCCTACCGCTCGTATAGCCTTGCACTGTCTCCTAGATCAAAGAGCCTCTGCTCTCACCTGGTCCCGGCTACTGCCCAGAATCCGACAACTCCCAATGTGCCACAAATGAGTTCCTGCGAGCCCTGGCAAGAGTGTGAGATCGCACCAGCATGGACCGATCCGCAGCCATCGTGACTGGAGAACCGGTCCTGCCACAGAACAGACGTTCAGTTTTTTCTCTCTGAAAACTTTGTGGTATATCAAACTGAACCTGGTTCAGAGGCATGCAGTCAGGCGAGTCTGCACATCACCATCACTATACCCATAGCGGAGACCCTGGACACCACATCAAAAGCATCACATGTTGCCTAAGCCACATGTTTATTTTTGCACTCCTGCTTGGCTATCTGGTGGTGCACTGCAGTCTTCTCAGCTGGGTGAGTGTCTCCAAACTCTGCCACACTGATCGCTAAGGACTTCAACTGCATGCTCATGAAGAGCTGGTAAGAATGTTTTCAGGAGGCTAGCATAGCATTCTGACACACCTTCTTTTCAAAAGACTCCAAAGTCCCAGCATCCCTCCCTGGGGGCACCGAGAAGTGAAGTCTTGGAGTTCTTGACTCTTTTAAGAGCGGATTCAATGACAATGGAGTGGTGTAGAAACTGGAGCTTCTAGAATACAGGAACCTTCTGGAATCTATATATAGTTTAATTTTCTTGTGAATATGCTGCACAGAGAGAGGATCTCCCAGTGCTTCATCTGCACTGTCTGAAGGATGCTGTGAATGGGCACTGTCACTGAAGAAAGCAGTAAACATCTGAGCCCTGGGCTCATCCTCGACTTCCAGCTTATAGGACGGTCTGAGCCATTGCCTGGACAAGACTGGTAAAGGGGGTTCCTCAGGAAAAGACTTTCTTTCATGAGGGGGGCAGGGATCTAAAGGAATGCCCAAGGATTCCTCCTCCAAGAGAACCTCCAGGTCTTCCCTAGAATCCCAGGAGCAGTCCATATCAGATTCAGGATATTACTCCTCTATCTTGAGTCTGTACCTGCCTTGGTCTACTATACTTGAGGCAAAGCACTGGGTGCAGAGGAAGCGTCCTCCCCTGAGGGACTGGACACCGACACTATCTCAGCCAGCACCGACCTTCAACACCCTTCCAGGCAACGGTGTTAATGAATAACCAACAGGCAGAGCAAGGGCCTTCAGAATTGGCTGGACAAACATCAGGCCCTATGACATAGTCCTCGATACCTTGGCATCAAATTGGTCAAAGCAGTTGGCCCAGCTACTCCTGGAGAATGGCCCAAATTGTCTCCTCAAGGGCAGGCACTAGTAAAGGCAGGGTCTCAGCTGATGTGGTCACGTCCACAGAAGGCACTGGGGTCATACTGGAAGGCTGGTTCTGGTCTGGTGGAGGCTGGTATGCCAGTGCAGAATCTTTGGAGGGTGAGTGGCCCTCATGTTGCAGGCACTTCTTGGGTACCTGCAATGCCAATGTCATAGTGCTTCCAGGCAACGTACCTCAAAGGAGACTGATGCTAATGCTTCTTTGCCTCAGCAAATACTAGGCTCAGAATACAACACAAATACTATCATCAAACAAACCAGAAAACGTCATAACGTTTTACATTTTTCTACCCCAGTCCTATCTAATGTACCATATTATACGGGAACTATCACGTGCTCTCCCCCTGTCTAATCCACTCCCATAAAAAAAATTCCACTCCACAATGTAAAATGAAAAACTACAGAATTTCAGCAATATTTCCCAACAGACAAGAATAAGCCAAAAGTGAAAAAAAAGCTGTCAGTCGATCCTTCATTCTGGTCTAAAAATAAAGTACAAAACAAAGTCCAAAAGATAAAGGTCCAAGGGCCAAACCCAAGCCAAGCAACAAAATTAACAGTATGTCCCATAGCAGATATCTAAGAGCCCTCAGTGACTGGGATAGTATGGAAAAAAAAGCTTGTGCTGTCTCCACAGATTAAAAAAAAAAAAAAAAAAGATGGGTTTGACCCCCCCCCCCCCAAAAAAAAATAAGTAATTCAAAGTTGCGCAGGATAAATTAATGTGCTGGAGATCTTACGTTCATACAACCGAGTGCAAAGAGGAGCAAAGGTTTTACGCTGAGCATGCACTCAGGCAGTATAGTCTTGGAAATAAAGTACTATATGATTATCATATTCCAAGTGCTTCACACTTATGATCATAGTGACACAGAGAACCACAAGATGAGGACGAGTAATAGCAGTATTCCTTAAACCCACACATCGAGCCTACTCCAGTTTAAAAGGTACCTCCAAAGTGGTGTAAAGATTGTGGAATCCAGGTTTGCGTCACTCAACTAGGCACACTAGACACAAATTATTGCTCTTCCTTCCAGATCATTAAGTTTGCGTTCCATAGTCAAAAACGTATGACCCAATTCTCGAGAGGAACTTTGGGCCTGAGATTCCAACATTCCAACCCGATGCTGCTATGAATCCAATTCAAAATCAAGATTATCCAAATGCTCATGTGCAGCCTCCGTTCTGTAGTGAAGCTGTTGTAATTTAGCATCCAACGCCGCCTCCACCACAGCCCAAACCTCTTATACAATTTCTAAAGTCCACACGGTGCTTACTGAGGAACTCGTTGGAGGTGATGAACTACCATCTTGGCTGACGCTCCCTTCTGTATAACCTTATTCTTACGAGGCAACTTTGAAGCCATATCAGTGACTAGAGCTTTCTAATTCATACCCCGTCAAACCAACAAGAATATCAAGACCAAGATGCTAAACATCCACTTCTGGCAAAGATATAGGTCAAAACTGTGGCTTTTATCGGTTGAAGGCAGAGGAGCCAAACAGGCAGCCTCCGCTCCTGTTCCAGGCATCATGTGATTCTCCTGCTGACAGGGCCCCAGACATGACAAACAGCAAGTATGAGTAAGTGACACATTCCAGGCACATTGGGAGCACTTTTTAAAACCACTGGGAGATTTCTGGGACATGTTGGTGAAAATAGCCAAAATGAAATCAACCAGCTCAACTGTTGAAAAAAAAGATAAGGCAAAAATCAACCCATTAGAAGCACTGAGGCCTAAGTGGGCTAAAATCCACGGAAAAATAAAGAAAACTTATAAGTACCGAAATCACTACAACCACAAGGGAAAAGGGGGGTGGGGGGAAATAAGAAGCACTGGTCCCACACAGCACTTACATGAAAATAATAAAAGAAACAAAGCCCAAGCCAAACTGAAGATGATAGCTGTGCTGTGGAGAGAACGGGAGAGCACTTCCTCACTATTCCACAGAAAGAACAAGACTGTCTTGGTCCCGGTGCAGCAACAACAGGTTGGAAGGAATGTGTGCATGCACAGTGCGAGATTCCAAAGGCTTCAAGAAAGTTGCTAGGAAATGCTTCATACCGGACTCCATTGGATGACATCACCTATATGTAGAAATATCATGTCCTGCTTGTCTTTATGGAAAGTTTAATAACCTACAGTAATGGATTTGTTATTAAATGCAACCCGTATAAATATGGAATAGTTTGGCAAACCTGTCGCTCAGAGTTTTCTTGAAGTGTCTCTATGGTCTTTTCAAGCTGTGCTTTTTCTTTCATCAAGTCATTGCTCAAAGCTTGACAATTCTGAAGGCTTTGTTTCTCATGGCTTATTTCACTCTCAAGTCTTCCCAGCTGAAAAAACAACATTGATTTATAAATCTTAAATAGAAATACAGAAAAATGTAGACAGGTAAAGACCATATGACCTATCCAATCTGCCCTCTACTATCCCTATCACTCCCTTAGAGATCCTATGTGCTTGTCCAAGCTCTCTTGAATTCAGATACTGTTTTCGTCTCTACCACTTCCACTGGGAGGCCGTTCTACTAATTCATCACCCTTTCATTAAGGAGTATTTCCTCAGGTTACTTCTGAGTCTATCCTCCTTTATCTTCATCCTATCCCCCTTTACCTTCATCCTATGCCTCTTGTTCCAGAGCTTCCTTACAACTGAAAGAGACGCACCTCCTGGGCATTTATGCCACAAAAGTATTTAAATGTATCTATCATATTTCCCCTCTCTCGCCTTTCTTCCAAAGTATACATATTGAGATCTTTAAGTCTGTCCCCATATACTTTATGACAAAGACTACTGACCATTTTAGTAGCCACCATCTGGACCACTACATCCTGTTTATATCTATTTGAAGGTGCGATCTCCAGAATTGTGCACAATATTCTAAACAAGGTCTCACCAGTGTCTTATAGAGGGGCATTATCACTTACTTTTTCCTACTGGCCATTCCTCTCCCTATCCACCCAAGCATCCTTCTAGCTTTCACCGTTGACTTATTTTTTTTTTTAACCACAACAGTGACCCACTACAGGACAAACAAGTATATATGAAAAATGAAGCACATTCCAACTATGGGTAGGAAAAAGCCTCAAGGAGCTCAAGACTTGTTAGTCTAAGGAGCTACAAATGATCAAAATGATCTATATAGCGAGCCATATGATCTATTCCTCTCCATCAGCTAAAAAAAACCTTCCTGTGTTGTTCAATATTGTGCTACAAAAATAAATGAAAAACATGCACAATCACCTCCTACTAACTTCAGAAGTCAAAATATTACAGTGTTCCCAAAAATATGCTCAGTCCAAAGTTTAAGGATCAAAAACTTAGGTTAATGCAGTTTTCTGTCGTTCACTCTCTAAAGCACTCCTCAGGACCGAGATTTGGCCAGCGTTTCGCTGCCGCTTTGAGCAATGCTGCTTCAGGGTCCACAATCCGAGGCTGCAAAAGAAAAAAAAGACATGTGCATAACTGTTGCATCTTCGCAATAATCATCATATAATCCATACTTTGGTTTTACAAGAGTGACAGTGTTTCAACAAGCCTGTCTGACGACGCTGTAGTCACAAAAAATGGTGGCTTTTAAAAGTTAACATGAAATAAACAGGGGGGCCCTGGGTACCGGCAAAAATGGTCCAGTTCTGCTAAATGGTTGACATGCAATGCACGGGGAGCGATGCCACCTCATTGGCTGTTGACTTCTTGTATGTACTACATTGTTAGCACAATTGACTTTGTAATGGAGCAAAGAGGGGAGGGGGGGCGGGATAGGGCACGAGGAGGGAGGGATAGGGAGGGGGGGCTGGAATAGGGAGGGAAGGATGGGGAGAAAATGTAAATACTACACTGTAACATGATAAGCTGTTTCAGCCTGTTGGTTGGCGAATTATTAGGTGTAATTATACCTGTCTTTTGGCAAGAACGATTTATTTGTTTGTTACAACTAATAAAAATGATTTAAACATAAAAGTTAACATGACATCAGACGTTAAACCTGGACATAACCAATCACAGAAGCTTTAAACAAAATGACGCCATTCTATGTGGGAATTTAACGAGATCTTAGTAAGAAAATCCATTTCTGTTCTTTTTCTTACTAAGATCTCTGGAACCTGAGGGGTTAAATTCCCACATAGAATGGTGTCATTTTGTTTAAAGTGCCTGTGATTGGTTATGTCCAAGACCTGTCGCTTCTTCCTCTACAACATTTGCAAAATCCGCCCTTTCCTCTCTGAGCACACCACCAGAACTCTCATCCACTCTCTCATTACCTCTCGCCTTGACTACTGCAACCTACTCCTCACTGGTCTCCCACTTAGCCACCTATCCCCCCCTTCAGTCCGTTCAGAACTCTGCTGCACGTCTTATCTTCCGCCTGAACCGATACACTCATATCACCCCTCTCCTCAAGTCACTTCACTGGCTTCCGATCAGGTACCGAATTCAGTTCAAGTTTCTGCTACTAACCTACAAATGTACTCGATCTGCAGCCCCTCCTTACCTCTCAACCCTCATCTCCCCTTATGTTCCTACCCGTAACCTCCGCTTTCAAGACAAATCCCTCCTTTCAGTACCCTTCTCCACCACCGCCAACTCCAGGCTCCGCCCTTTCTGCCTCGCCTCACCCCATGCATGGAACAAACTCCCCGAGCCCATACGCCAGGCCCCCTCCCTGTCCATCTTCAAATCACTGCTTAAAGCCCACCTCTTCAATGTCGCCTTCGGCACCTAACCACTACACCTCTACCCAGGAAATCTAGACTGCCCCAACTTGACATTTCGTTCTTTAGATTGTAAGCTCCTTTGAGCAGGGACCGTCCTTCTTTGTTTAATTTGTACAGCGCTGCGTAACCCTAGTAGCGCTCTAGAAATGTTAAGTAGTAGTAGTAGTTATGTCCAGGTTTAGCATCTGACGTCATGTTAACTTTTAAAAGCCGCCATTTTTTGTGACTACAATGTCGTTGGACAGCGAAGGATTGTTGAAATGCTGTCGCTCTTGTAAGACCAAAGTATGGATTATATGATGATTATTGCGAAGATGCAACAGTTATGCACATGCTTTTTTTTCTTTTGTAGCCTTGGATTGCGGACCCTGAAGCAGCATTGCTCATTTAAAGTGGCAGTCGGAGAGTGAACGACAGAAAACTGCATTAAGCTAAGTTTTTGATCCTTTAACTTTGGACTCAGCATATTTTTGGGAACACTGTAATATTCTGGCATCTGAAGTTAGTAGGAGGTGATTTTGCATGTTTTTCAATTACTTATATAGCACAACATTGAACACAGGAAGGTTTTTTTAGCCAATGATGAGAAATAGATCATATGGATCATTATGTAGATCATTTGTAGCTCCTTAGACTAACAAGTCTTGTGCTTCATTTTTCCTATATACTTGTTTGTCCTATATAGTGGGTCACTGTTGTGGTTTTAGAGGTTTTTTTGACTTTATTGATCCCACATCCAGTTTGTTGATTTTGTAGTGGATTCTAATCACTTTTTTTAAAAAACCCGTTTGGCACCTTAAGATTATCACATACGATCACACCCAAGTCCCACTACTCTTTCGTGCACAAAAGTTGTTCGTCCCATAACTGGCTGAAGTTGTATTTTTTTTCAAGATAATATAATAGATGCAATTAGGAAAGAGAATTCATAGCCTGCAAGCTAAGTTAAAACCAGCACTGGTGGAGGAAATGATGTCATCGACCCGAATGGCAGCCTGAACACGGAGCTCCCAAACTTCTGCTAAATATTAGCTTCCTCTGCAGTCATCATCAGGCATATATCAGCGTGTTGCAAACTCCTGACCAGTGGGACAGAGACACTATCGCATGGAATGACAGCTACCTGGTCTAAAGCGGTTGATTTACAAGCATACACATTTCAGCAAAGGGCGGCGGCCCTGGGCCATGAAGATCGTGGTGAAAAGATGGCGGAGAAGCCGCAGTCACACCCGGAAGAGTCCCCACCCACTGAACCTGGTGAAACACCTTTGCTGCAACATTATTCGGTGACTACAATATGTACCTGGCTCCAGGCAATTAAAACAGACCATAAAGCACTCCGCCAAGAGTTGATGACACTGGATGTGGACCTCCGCAGAGAAATAGCCGAGGTAGGGCATCGCGTGGCTGAGACGGAAGCAGGCCTGGAGGAGCATGGGGAAGCTCTGAACGCATTAGAACAGCAGCAAAAGGACCAAAAACAAGAAACCCGGTACCTACTGGATAAAGTAGAAGATCTTGAAAATAGGAGCCATCGCTCCAATATACGGATTCGAGGTTTGCCAGAACTTCCTGAATATACAAAGCGCGAATCAGTGGTCCAGCGCATTGCGGCTCATTTATTATCTGATTCTGCAACTCCCCAAGCTCCTTCCTCCATCCGTATTGAATGAGCACACTGAGCTTTGGGGCCAGACAGCCTAACACATCTAAGGACATAATGGTATGTTTTACCGAATTTAAAACAAAAGAGGCAGTGATGCACAAAGCAAGGGCGGCCAGCCCCCTGGTGTGGGACAGCTATCCGACAGAGATTTATCATGATCTTTCAACTACTATCCTCAAACGGAGGAGTGAACTATGACCCTTAACACATCGATTACGGGAGGAAGGAATTTGCTACAAGTGGCAACATCCTTTTGCTCTGGTATTCTATAAGGAGGGTAAGCTACGCAGGGTGGGCTCACTGGATGAGGCACGAGAATTCTTACCTGCACACAATGAGACTGAGCCACCTGCAAAGGCCTCCATGCTTGGCAATAGGAAGCAGGATACTCCAAAGTGGCAACAAGTATCTCAGGGCAAAGGTAGACTTCGGAGACAGGCGTCAGGGAAGCAATTTTCTGCTTTTAAAAAAAACTTTGACATCTTTGCCTGGTTAGTAGCATTTTACTGGAACTGATCCTGGGTGATGAGAGGATGATCCTGCAGAGGCCATAATTTAGCGACGACTAGCAGGTGGCTGGGAGACTCACTTCCCTCTCTTAGAGGCATGACACAGTTAGAGAAGTTGATATGCCTTGGATGGTTTGGGGGGGGGGATTTGGGGAGGGGGGATGGGGGGTCTTGGGGTATTACTGTGGGACTCGGTGGTTGCTGATTAGGCCTGCTAGATGCTGTGTAACTTTTAATGTTTGTGGCCTTAATTCTCCCATGAAGCGCAAACTGATGTTTAAAGAAATGCAACGCCTGTGGGCTGATATAATGTTTATTCAAGAGACACATCTGAAGCAGAAAAATTAATCAGGCATAAAAAAATACCCCTCCATCTTGTTTGCTTCCAATCATTCCAACATGAAAACAAAAGGGGTCCTTATAGCTTTATCCTCCATCCTCCCTTGGCAAGCGCATCAGGTTCTCCTTGATTAGGAGGGCAGATTCTTGTTAGTCACAGTTTCATTGGGAAGTGATCAGTATACCCTATTATCGATTTACGCCCCTAATGACAATCAAGGAGCCTTCTTAGAAGGCTTAGAGATGCTGCTGCAATGCCATAGTGAGGGGCGGATAATAGTGGGTGGTGACTTTAATCTTACTGAAGACCCACTGTTGGGTAATTCAGCACGACAAATACAATATGCAAAACGAGATACACTTTTGCTTAAACGTTTTATGGCACAGTGGGGATTGGTGAATCTTTGGCATAAAACCCATGGTCGGGAGAGGGATTATACCTGCTTCTCCCCTAAGCATAACACGTTTTCCGGGATAAATTTATGGTTGGGAGATGGGGATGTGGTAAAAGTATTGCAAGTGGTTATCACTGAAGCTCGCACCTGGTCAGATGCCTCTCCGGTAGTACTGATGCTCAGGGGCACAGCCATCAAGTTGGGTCCCAGATATTGGCTGATGAATGAGGCATTACCACAAAACCCGCAGATTATAGCCACTCTGGAGAAACACGTTAAGCAATATTTAGTATTTAATGATCTGGGAGACATAGCGCCAGCCACTCTATGGGAGGGATTGAAGGTGGTCCTCTGAGGGCATATCATAGCATTACAGGCCCATCTTCAAAAAACCCAGTCTGCCAGGTAGCATGCCCTTAGAGAACACATAAAAACTTTGTAAAAATTGCACAAGGCTGATCCCTCTGACTCCAAGAGAGCTGACACACTGCATCAGCTGAGGGTGCAGCTCAATGAAGTTCAGAAGGCTGAGCTCTCCGCCCAATTGCAACAAGTATAACAGAAATATTTTGAATTTGGCGATAGGGCTGGTCGTTTACTGGTTTCTAAGCTCAAAAAACAGGCCCAACGTAATCATATCTTTAGCATTCTGAATGCCTCTAGGGCACAGTGCATGTCTCCAGAACAACTACAGGAGGCATTCTATGATTTCTATGCAAAGCTATACACCCCGGAATTAATGGCACCCAGGCAGTTATTGAGAAATACCTCAGCGAGCTTAACCTCCCCCAGATTTCGCAGGGAGAGAAAGACTATCTATCTAGACCTATAACTTTGGAGGAAATTGAATGGGCCATAACCAGCCTCCCCCATAATAACGCCCCTGGCCCTGATGTATTTCCCAACAAATTTTATAAACTCTTTGCTAAGCATTTGGCACCTGTCTTGTTGAGAGTAGTTGTCTCTTTTGATACAGCACAGGGACTACCCTATTCTTGGAGGCTGGCGGCGGTTACACTAACTGCTAAAACCGAGTAAGGATCCCCAGCTATGTAGCTGTTATAGGCCAATATCTTTATTGAATACTTATTATAAAATAGTCACAAAGATATTGGCTAGGAAACTCCAGCTAGTTTTGCCTCGTTTGGTACATAAGGATCAGGCGGGATTTATTGCGGGACGCCAAACTCATGATAATATTAGATCTTCGATACATCTGCTCCAACAGGCGCAAGATGACCAGATACCGGCATTACTACTATCAACTGATGCTGAAAAAGCACTGAGAGGGTAAGCTGGCCGTTCATGTTTGCAGTGTTGACATCTATGGGGATAAGGGGGGGGCGAGACTTATCCTGGCTCCACTTACTTTAAAAAAATCCACTGGCAACCCTGAAAATTAATGGCACATATACCCAGCCCTTAGAGCTCCACAGGGGCACCTGACAGGGATGTGCAGTCTCCCCACTACTCTTTGCTATTTCTATAGAGCCCCTAGCATGCCTAATTAGGGGGGGACCCTGCGATCGGAGGGCTTATCAGGGGGCATAGGTAATTAAAAAATTATGCTTTTTGCGGATGATGTTCTCTTGACCCTTTCATCCCCTGAAACATATTTGAAACAAGTCATGGAAATTATCACTCATTATGGGGGAATATCTGGGTTTAAGGTTAATGTTACTAAATCAGAAATACTTAACCTTACAGTCCCTCAGCAAGAGACAGATCAATTGAGGAGGGCCTTTCCATTTGCTTGGGCATCTAAATCTACCCTATTGATCCAATTTAAATGCCTAATCTCTGCAACGCAACCAAACTAAAGCACGTAATGGACATAACACAACTCTTCCGTTCTCCGATTTCTTGATGTGGCTGTGCCACATGATCTTGATCTTACCACATCATCCTGTATTTGTTCACACCGGAGCCTGCAAAGGCCTCTCCGGTACTATGTAAGCCACATTGAGCCTATAAATAGGTGGGAAAATGTGGGATATAAATGTAACAAATAAATAAATAAATATTTAGGGGTCCACATTACTCCCACTGTGGGTTATTTAAAGCTAACTTCCCCATGATGATTTCTGAACTGTTTGCGGAATTAGATAGGAAGGGCTTAATGTATCATGGCTGGGGCGTATTCATGCGATAAAAATGATGTTATTGCCCAATACTATATTTATTTTTGACTCTCCCTCTTTCAATACCTCATAGCTTTTTCATGAAACTTAATTGCAAGCTCTTTGCATACATCTGGCAAAAACGCCCACCATGAGTGCGGAGATCCATAATGTTCCAGACAATCTCTAGGGGGAGAATGGGAGTCCCCAATTTTCACCTATACTAACAAGCAGCACAACTTAAAATTTTTGCAGACTGGATTCCCTTCATCTCAAAAAAATGGCTCCATTGGGAAGAGCATGGCTGGGTACCTGCTTTGTTGGCGATGTCTTATGGCTACCAGGGAGTGATCTGTTGGCCCTTATATGGGGATTGCCGGTGGGAGTAGGACACTTGCTATCCAATTGGTACTCTATACGAAAGAAATTCTTTCCAGATCGCAAGTATTATTTGCAGACATTCCTTCGTTGGGCCCCAGGATTCCCCACAGGCTCTGACGACCCGGTTTACAAAAGATGGGCATATGCTGGGAAATACACACTGGGACACTTTTGGGACAATGGGAAAATAGTCAATTTTGAGGATCTGCAAGAGGAGTTTGAGTTGGAGGATAGGGACCTCTTCCATTATAGTCGGGTGCGAGACTTCATTCGCAGAAAGATTGGGGAGGAATTAAGTTTGTCTGAAACAGCACTGGAACAAGCCCTTCGGGGTGGGGGAGGGAGAGGTAGTGTTTCTTGCATATATTTAGCTTTATTGTCATATACTAACCCTCAGCTCTGCTATACCAAACGCTGGGAGGATGCAGTACAAATCACCCCTCCCCCAGAGAGCTGGGTGAAGGGATACCGCTTTTTGCTGAAACCATCAATAACACAGTCTCTTGTAGAAAATAGTTTAAAAATATTATACTGATGGTATTATACTCCTGAGTGCTTACAAAACATTTATCCCCAGGCCTCTGCTGACTGTTGGTGACACTGTGGCGCAAGAGGCTCCTTTCTGCATATCTGGAGGACGTGCCCAGTGGCTAAGTCCTATTAGGCGCAAGTGCTTCAGCTGGTTCAGTGACTTCTACAACAGCAGTACCCATGCAAAGCAGAATACAGCGAATGATACATACCTGTAGCAGGTGTTCTCCGAGGACAGCAGGCTGATTGTTCTCACGACTGGGTTGACGTCCACGGCAGCCCCCACCAACCGGAATAAAACTTCGCGTGCGGTCCCGCACGCAGGGCACGCCCACCGCACATGCGTGGCCGTCTTCCCACCCGTGCCCGCTCAGTTGAATGACAAGCAAGGAATGAGTAAAAACGCAACTCCAAAGGGGAGGAGGGAGGGTAGGTGAGAACAATCAGCCTGCTGTCCTCGGAGAACACCTGCTACAGGTATGTATCATTCGCTTTCTCCGAGGACAAGCAGGCTGCTTGTTCTCACGACTGGGGAATCCCTCGCTCTCAGGCTCACTCAAAACAAGAACCCAGGTCAATTTAACCTCGCAACGGCGAGGGCATAACAGAAATTGACCTACGAAGAACAACTACCTGAGAGTGCAGCCTGACCAGAATAAATTCGGGTCCTGGAGGGTGGAGTTGGATTCAAACCCCAAACAGATTCTGCAGCACCGACTGCCCGAACCGACTGTCGCGTCGGGTATCCTGCTGTAGGCAGTAATGAGATGTGAATGTGTGGACAGATGACCACGTCGCAGCTTTGCAAATCTCTTCAATAGTGGCTGACTTCAAGTGGGCCACCGACGCTGCCATGGCTCTAACACTATGAGCCGTGACATGACCCTCAAGAGTCAGCCCAGCCTGGGCGTAAGTGAAGGAAATGCAATCTGCTAGCCAATTGGAGATGGTGCGTTTCCCGACAGCGACCCCTTTCCTATTGGGGTCGAAAGAAATAAACAATTGGGCGGACTGTCTGTGGGGCTGTGTCCGCTCCAGATAGAAGGCCAAAGCTCGCTTGCAGTCCAATGTGTGCAACTGACGTTCAGCAGGGCGGGTATGCGGTCTGGGAAAGAATGTTGGCAAGACAATTGACTGGTTAAGATGGAACTCCGACACCACCTTTGGCAGAAACTTGGGGTGAGTGCGGAGTACTACCCTATTATGATGAAATTTTGTATAAGGAGCGTGAGCTACCATGGCTTGAAGCTCACTGACTCTACGAGCTGAAGTAACTGCCACCAAGAAAATGACCTTCCAGGTCAAGTACTTCAGATGGCAGGTATTCAGTGGCTCAAAAGGAGGTTTCATCAGCTGGGTGAGGACGATGTTGAGATCCCATGACACTGCAGGAGGCTTGACAGGGGGCCTTGACAAAAGCAAGCCTCTCATAAATCGAACGACTAAAGGCTCTCCAGAGATGGCTTTACCCTCTACACGATGATGGTAAGCACTAATCGCACTAAGGTGATTCCTTACTGAGCTGGTCTTGAGACCAGACTCTGATAAGTGCAGAAGATATTCAAGCAGGTTCTGTGCAGGACAAGAACGAGGTTCTAGGGCCTTGCTCTCACACCAGACGACAAACCTCCTCCACTTAAAAAAGTAACTCTTTTTAGTGGAATCCTTTCTAGCGGCAAGCAAGACACGGGAGACACCCTCAGACAGACCCAACGAAGCAAAATCTATGCCTTCAACATCCAGGCCGTGAGAGCCAGAGACTGAAGGTTGGGGTGCAGAAGCGCTCCATCGTTCTGCGAAATGAGAGTCGGAAAACACTCCAATCTCCACGGTTCTTCGGAGGACAACTCCAGAAGAAGAGGGAACCAGATCTGACGGGGCCAGAAGGGCGCTATCAGAATCATGGTGCCGTGGTCTTGCTTGAGCTTCAGTAAGGTCTTCCCCACCAAAGGTACGGGAGGATAAGCATACAGGAGGCTGGTCCCCCAATGGAGGAGAAAGGCAACCGACGCTAGTCTGCCGCGGGCCTATAGTCTGGAACAGAACAGAGGCAGCTTGTGGTTGGTCTGAGAGGCGAAAAGGTCCACCGAGGGAGTGCCCCATCTCGGAAGATCTTGCGTACCACTCTGGAATGGAGCGACCACTCGTGCGGTTGCATGACTCTGCTCAGTCTGTCGGCCAGACAGTTGTTTACGCCTGCCAGGTATGTGGCTTGGAGAAGCATGCCGAACTGGCAAGCCCAACGCCACATCCCGACGGCTTCCTGACACAGGGGGCGAGATCCGGTGCCCCCCTGCTTGTTGATGTAATACATTGCAACCTGATTGTCTGTCCAAATTTGGATGATTTGGTAGGACAGCCAATCTCTGAAGGCCTTCAGCACGTTCCAGACCGCTCGGAGCTCCAGGAGGTTGATCTGAAGATCTTGTTCCTCTAGGGACCACAATCCCTGAGTATGGAGCCCATCGACATGAGCCCCCCACCCCAGGCGAGATGCATCCGTCGTCAGCACTTTCGTGGGCTGCGGAATTTGGACTGGACGTCCCAGGGTCAAATTGGTCCGAATGGCCACAAGGCCGCAACGAGGCGCCCCGCGCTAAATGACGAGGGGAGACAGTTTTCTTTCCTTTTTTTTTTTTTTGAAAAAGAAAACGGAGCAAAAGAAAACAAACGAAGAAGAAAAAAAAAACTCGCGTCTAAGACGCGATCCGGTTTCCGGGGCTGACAGAGAGAGAGACGAATGCGGCTCTCTCCAGCGCGGAAAAGAAAAGACTGAGCGGGAGCGGTCGCGCACGGGCGGGAAGACGGCCGCGCATGCGCGGTGGGCGTGCCCTGCGTGCGGGACCGCCCGCGAAGTTTTATTCCGGTTGATGGGGGCTGCCGTGGACGTCAACCCAGTTGTGAGAACAAGCAGCTTGCTTGTCCTCGGAGAATGTTTATTACACTTTAAGCCTCCAGAAATCAATACTCTTCACCATAAACTGGCAATTCATTTTTTCACTGCTGCCAAACTGCATTAGCTTGCGCCTGGAAACAACAGACACTACCTTCTATGCAACCTGTTCTTCACAAAGTAGACTTTTTGTTTCAAATGTCTAACAGCAATGAGTCGGACTCGCTAGTGTTATTTAATAAGTTATGGCAACCATATAAACAATGGAAAACTCAATCATCAGCACCACCTTGATTCCGGTGGGAGGGGGGTAGGAGATGGGGAGGGAGGCTGTATAGAGGATAAGTTGTACTAGCTTTTTGTTTGGCAAAATTGGCTGTGTCCATTGTTTGGGGGGGGAGGGGGGGGAACAGCGCTGGTAGAGGAATACAGGTACTTCATACCTAACTTGCTCAAGGATTTCAAAAAGAAATCTCTACCATGTACATTCCTGTCCCTAACCTAATCTTACCCTATCCATCCCACTGGTAACATACACACATTGAACAGCGTGATTTCCTTTTTTTTATATATATCTTCTCAGCAATAAAATAGTTTGAAGTCGTTAACAGATTTTCAAAATGAAACAATGCAGGCACTTTCTTTTTCAAAATTTGTGTATCATGTATTAAAAATGCCAGCATAGATTACAACTGTGCAGGTTGTTTCAAAATGTCCCTATAAAAAAATTAGTGATGTTTCATATTTCACCTTACAGATTTTGTGACACCAGAAATGTTTTCTACATTTTTAGGTATGTGGAGTGAAAGTGAGCATTTTGATCATTTGGTGTGCCAAGCCAGAATCAAGTCAACAGGTCTGATTAACAGCTACTTAGAACTAAATTAAGTTGCACTAAAATCCCAAACCCCAGCAAGGGTCGTAGCTCAGCAATAGTCCCATCTGCTGCAATATTAGATACCTGGGTTTACATTACTCGTCCAGAACCTGGTATAGTATGGAATTCTTGCAGAAGTGGGGCACAAACTTTAGATAAGGAAAGCAGGTATTTGCTGCTAATACAGGGAGCCCTTTTACTAAAGGGCATTAAGCCCTTAACACAGGGTTAGCATGTGAAAACAGGCTACCATACAAATGTGTTAAAGAATTTTGTGATATTTTTCCAGTTTCTGTGCAGTAATCCACAAGTTAGTGAATTTCCAAAAATATTTTTGGAAGGGGGTGTGGTATGGGGATGGACGTGTTAGCCAGCTAGTAAGTTATATTTAACACACATTAACTGGCTAATATAGAGTTAATATGGGACCATTTATTGCTTCCTAAATAGAAGGTGATAAATGCTCCCATGTTAACTCTAGGCAGGTACTGTGTGCTAACAGTAATAGTGCCCAACTTGCAAAAATAAGACTAGAAACAAATGCTAAAATGTTTTACATTAAATTTGCACTTAATGAGTGGGAAAATCCCACATTAAGCCACAATAACCACAAATCTTAATGCACTTTAGTAGAAGGGCTCCCTAGTGACTCCTTATTGACAAAATAGTAGTCAGTGAGGGGGTCTAGCTTTTGAAGACACTTCCCTCAGATCTTTATTACAAAGGATCCCTCATTGGCTGTGACATGAGTTAGCTGGGAAGAAGGAATTTAAACATAAAAGAAAATTATTAAGGCACATGGCAACTAATTGTTTTTATCTATTTTTTTTAATACTCATTCAATATACATCTTTAGCAAATATATACAGGTCCTGGGGAACTGAGTTCAATTCCCACTTCAGGCACAGGCAGCTCCTTGTGACTCTGGGCAAGTCACTTAACCATCCATTGCCCCATGTAAGCCGCATTGAGCCTACCATGAGTGGGAAAGCGCGGGGTACAAATGTAACAAAAAAATATATATTTTGCGTAAGTAACATCAAGTCAATACCTTCTTGCTTAATCTTTGGTTTTCTTTTTCTAGCTTCAGAATTTTTGAATTGCTTCCTTCTGCAGAACCCATAGCATTTCGCAGCTCTTCTACAGTTTTCAGTAAACTTTGGTTTTCCATTTCCAACTTCAACAACCTGCTTGATGTTAATTCATTGACTTCATGCCCAAGTGACATTTGTGGTGCTGTATGATTGAATGACAAACATTAACAGAACTCCTGTAAAAATTCACTTCATTGGACAATATTGATGGCAAATGCTAGTGAGGATATGACTGCTTACCCTCACATATTTCACCTGTCTTGGATAGCTGCTCTAGTTCCCAGCCAAGATGTAACGATTCATCCATACTTTGCTTTTGGGCCAGTTCCAGAGTCATATTTTCTTCTACCAGTTCTTCAATCTTCTTTCTGTCCATATCTCGCTCCTTAAAATACAATTTAAAAAAACAACAAAAAATATTTTAAAATAACTTTACATATGAAACATTTCAAAGATCATACACCTAACTCCAGTAAGTCTTTCTGATCAATATGATAAACAGAGCACCTAATTATCAGTTAAAACCAGTAAAATCAGACATAGCAACCTCAATATGAAAATGGGATTATCAGTTTTAACCAATAACATTGCTCTGCCCTGAACACTTCTTTTAAAGGAGCAAGGGCTGATCCAAGGCCCAATCACTGTAGTCTAGTGGCAGCAGTGACATGATTCAAAAGCACGCAGGCTGGGACCGAGTCAGTTCCCAGATTCTACTACTACTACTACTACTTAACATTTCTAGAGCGCTACTAGGGTTACGCAGCGCTGTACAATTTAACAAAGAGAGACAGTCCCTGCTCAAAGAGCTTACAATCTAATAGACAAGTGAACGGTCGGTCCGATCGGGGCAGTCAAATTGGGGCAGTCTGGATTCACTGAACGGTAAGGGTTAGGTGCCGAACGCAGCATTGAAGAGGTGGGCTTTAAGCAAAGACTTGAAGATGGGCAGGGAGGGGGCTTGGCGTAAGGGCTCAGGAAGGTCGTTCCAAGCATAGGGTGAGGCGAGGCAGAATGAGCGGAGCCTGGAGTTGGCGGTGGTGGAGAAGGGTACTGAGAGGAGGGATTTATCCTGTGAACGGAGGTTACGGGCGGGAACGTAAGGGGAGATGAGGGTAGTGAGGGGCAGCAGACTGAGTGCATTTGTAGGTAAGAAGGAGAAGCTTGAATTGAATGCGGTATCTGATCGGAAGCCAGTGAAGTGACCTGAGGAGAGGGGTGATATGAGTATATCGGTTCTGGCGGAATATGAGACGTGCAGCAGAGTTCTGAACAGACTGAAGGGGGGATAGATGGCTAAGTGGGAGGCCGGTGAGGAGTAAGTTGCAGTAGTCCAGGCGAGAGGTAATGAGAGCGTGGACGAGAGTTCGGGTGGTGTGTTCAGAGAGGAAAGGGCGAATTTTGCTGATGTTAAAGAGGAAGAAGCGACAGGTCTTGGCTATCTGCTGGATATGCGCAGAGAAGGAAAGAGAGGAGTCAAAGATGACTCCGAGGTTGCGGGCAGATGAGACGGGGAGGATGAGGGTGTTATCAACTGAGATAGAAAGTGGAGGAAGAGGAGAAGTGGGTTTTGGTGGAAAGACGATAAGCTCGGTCTTGGACATGTTCAGTTTCAGGTGGCGGTTGGACATCCAGGCAGCAATGTCGGATAAGCAGGCCGATACCTTTGCCTGGGTCTCCGCGGTGATGTCTGGTGTGGAGAGATACAGTTGGGTGTCATCAGCATAGAGATGATACTGGAAACCATGAGATGAGATCAGGGAGCCCAGGGAAGAGGTGTAGATTGAGAAGAGAAGGGGTCCAAGGACTGATCCCTGGGGAACACCAACAGATAAGGGGATGGGGGTGGAGGAAGATCCATGAGAGTGAACTTTGAAGGTGCGGTGGGAGAGATAGGAGGAGAACCAGGAGAGGACAGAGCCCTGGAACCCAAATGAGGACAGTGTGGCAAGAAGTAAGTCATGATTGACAGTGTCAAAAGCAGCGGATAGATCCAGGAGGATGAGGATTGAGTAGTGGCCTCTGGATTTGGCAAGGAACAGGTCATTACAGACTTTAGAAAGTGCTGTTTCTGTCGAGTGAAGAGGGCGAAAACCGGATTGAAGCGGATCAAGGATGGCATGAGAGGAGAGAAAATCAAGGCAGCGGCTGTGGACTGCGCGCTCAAGTGTCTTGGAGAGGAAGGGTAGGAGGGAGATGGGGCGGTAGTTGGAGGTACAGGTAGGGTCTAGTGATGGTTTTTTGAGGAGTGGCGTGACTACAGCATGCTTGAAGGTGTCGGGGACAGTTGCAGTGGAGAGAGAGAGGTTGAGGATATGACAGATGGAGGGGGTGATAGTAGGAGAGATGGTGTTAAGTAAGTTGGTGGGGATGGGATCAGAGGAACAAGTGGTGCATTTTGAGGAGGAAAGAAGGCGGGCGGTTTCCTCCTCGGAGATATCAGGAAAGGAGGAGAAAGAGGTCTGGGTTGGTTGGTTGAGGGAGAGGGTTGAAGGGTGAAGAGGAGGAGGTGGCTTGGTAGTGAACTCAAGGTTGATCTTTTGCACCTTGTCGCGGAAGTAGTCAGCCAGTGATTGAGGAGAGAGTGACGGGGGAGTGGGAGCGGAGGGCACTTTGAGGAGGGAGTTAAGGGTGGCGAAGAGACGACGAGGGTTAGAGCTGAGAGAATTAGTCAATTGGGTGTAATAGTCCTGTTTGGCAAGGAATAGTGAGGACTGGAAGGAGGATAGCATGAATTTGTAGTGAAGGAAATCTGAATGGGTGCGAGATTTCCTCCAGAGGCGTTCAGCAGATCGGGCGCAGGAGCGAAGGTAACGGATGCAAGGGGTCAGCCAGGGCTGGGGATTAGTACGCCTTGTGGGACGGGAGGTGGATGGTGCAAGGGTGTCCAGAGCAGAGGAGAGAGTGGCATTGTAAGCGGAGACAGCCTCGTCAACAGACTCGGAGGACATGATGGAGGGGAGGAGATTAGAAATACTAGATGATAAGGTGGGAGGGTCAATAATCTGGAGATTCCTGGAAGTAGTGGTTAATGTTGGGCGGGGCTGAGGGGGAGGGTGAAGAAGTGTGAAGGTGATCAGGTGATGATCAGAGACAGGAAGAGCTGAGGTGTGGAAATTGGAGGGTGAGCCGGAAGAGGAGAGGACGAGGTCAAGGCAATGGCCATCACGGTGAGTAGGGGTGGTGGAACAAAGCTGGAGGTTGAAGGATGATGTTAGAGTGAGGAACTGAGAAGCGTGAGAGTTGGACAGGTCATCAACGTGTTCCCTATGGAAACCAGGATGGAGTGGAACCAGATCACATACGGGCTTGATCCCCAACTAGAGTGGCTTCAGATAATGTTTCTGCTATTGCTACTACAATCGGGTTTTGGATTAGCCCAGGCTTCTACAGGAAATCCTGACTGCCCCAATCTGACGACCCCTACTTGACTGTTTGTACATTTGTCCATTAGATTGTAAGCTCTTTGAGCAGGGACTGTCCTTCTATGTTAAATTGTACAGCACTGCGTAACCCTAGTAGCGCTTTAGAAATGTCAAATAGTAGTAGTAGTACATTGAAAGTCTGCTGGGTATTGAAGGCTGTGATAGACAGTCCTAGAGATAGGTTTTACAGCAAACACATTCCACAGTTTAGAGAGGGTCGAAAAGGTGGAGGAGTAGCTCTGTATGTGAGAAATGATATCGAGAACTGAAATGTCAGGGACCTGGGGAAAGGAAGAAGCGATATGGATCACCTTAAAAAGAGATGATAAAACCTCTGTACATGTGCGTATTGTCTACAGACCTCCGACACAATTGGAGGATCTAGATAAAGATCTGGTCACAGATATCCATAAGTTGGGAAAGAAGAGAGAGGTGCTGTTGCTGGGAGATTTCAATCTGCCGGATGTAGATTCGAAAGTTCCGTCTGCTGAATCAGAAAGAAGTAGAGAGATCGTGGATGCTTTTCAAAGTGCTCTGCTCAGACAAATGGTGACGGAACCCATGAGGGAGGGAGCGACGCTGGATCTGGTGCTCACAAATGGGGATAGTGTGTCAAATGTCCGAGTGGGTGCCCACCTGGGTGGCAGTGACCATCGAACGGTTTGGTTTGATATGACTGCTGAAGTGGAGGGCGGCCACTCAAAAATCAAAGTCCTGGATTTCAAGCACGCTGACTTTAGTAAAATGGGGGAATACCTGAGGAAGGAGCTGATGGGATGGGAGGATGAACGAGAAGTGGAAGGACAGTGGTCCAAGCTGAAAGAAGCTATAAATAGGGCCACAAACCTTTACGTAAAGAGAGTAAATAAAAGCAAGAGAAAAAGGAAACCGATATGGTTCTCCAAACAAGTGGCTGAGAAAATAAAGGCTAAAGAGTTGGCATTCCTGAAATACAGAAAGACTCAAGAAGAGGAACAAGGGGAGGAATACCAGATGAAACTGAAAGAAGCCAAGAGAGAGATACATCTGGCGAAAGCGCGAGCGGAAGAACAAATGGCTAGAAATGTAAGGAGGGGTGACAAAACTTTCTTCGGGTATATTGGTGAAAGGAGGAAGACTAAAAAGGGAATTGTGAGACTGAAAGATGCTGAGAACCGATATACAGATAATGAAGAAGAAAAAGCTAATTTGCTAAATAGATACTTTTGTTCTGGAGCAGGACCGCGATGGACTGGCAAAAGTACATGTGAGAATGGAATGGATATAGCACCGTTCACGGAAGAGAGTGTATATGAACAACTTAAAAATCTAAAGGTGGACAAAGCAGTGGGACAGGATGGGATCCACCCCAGGATATTAAGGGAGCTCTTAAAGATTTGTTTAATAAATCCTTGGAGACGGGACAGGTTCTGTGGGATTGGAGAACGGCGGAGGTGGTCCCTCTTCACAAAAGTGGTGATAGGGAAGAAGCTGGAAACTACAGGCCGGTAAGCCTCACTTCGATTATTGGAAAAGTAATGGAAGCCATGCTGAAGGAAAGGATAGTGAATTTCCTGGAAGCCAATAAGTTGCAAGAGCCAAGACAACATGATTTTACCAAAGGGAAATCGTGCCAAACAAATATCATTGAATTCTTTGACTGGGTGACCGGAGAATTAAATCAAGGACGTGCTATGGACATAATCTACTTAGATTTCAGCAAAGCTTTTGACATGGTTCCCCACAGGAGGCTCTTGAATAAACTAGAAGGGCTGAAGATAGGACCCGAAGTGGTGAACTGAATTAGGAACTGGTTGACGGGCAGACACCAGAGGGTGGTGGTAAATGGAGTTCGCTCGGAGGAGAGAAAGGTGAGTAGTGGAGTGCCTCAGGGATCGGTGCTGGGACCGATTCTTTTCAATATATTTGTGAGTGATATTGCCAAAGGGTTAGAAGGTAAAGTTTGCCTTTTTGCAGATGACACTAAGATTTGCAACAGATGGACACCCCAGAGGGAGTGGAAAGCATGAGAAAAGATCTGCGGAAGCTAGAAGAATGGTCTAACGTTTGGCAATTAAAATTCAATGCGAAGAAATGCAAAGTGATGCACTTAGGGAGTAGAAATCCACGAGAGACGTATGTGTTAGGCGGTGAGAGTCTGATAGGTACGGACGGGGAGAGGGATCTTGGGGTGATAGTATCTGAGGACCTGAAGGCGACGATACAGTGTGACAAGGCGGTGGCCGTAGCTAGAAGATTGCTAGGCTTTATAGAGAGAGGTGTGACCAGCAGAAGAAAAGAGGTTTTAAAACACCTGTATCTGAGGACCTGAAGGCGACGAAACAGTGTGACAAGGCGGTGGCTGTAGCTAGAAGATTGCTAGGATTTATAGAGAGAGGTGTGACCAGCAGAAGAAAAGAGGTTTTAAAACCCCTGTATAAGACGTTGGTGAGGCTCCACCTGGAGTATTGTGTTCAGTTTTGGAGGATGTGAAAAAAATGGAAGGGGTGCAAAGAAAAGCTACGAGAATGGTATGGGATTTGCGTTACAAGACGTATGAGGAGAGACTTGCGGACCTGAACATGTATATCCTGGAGAAAAGGAGAAACAGGGGTGATATGATACAGACGTTCAAATATTTGAAAGGTATTAATCTGCAAACGAACCTTTTCCGGAGAGGGGAAGGTGGTAGAACGAGAGGACATGAAATGAGATTGAAGGGGGGCAGACTCAAGAAAAATGTCAGGAAGTATTTTTTCACAGAGAAAGTGGTGGATGCTTGGAATGCCCTCCCGCGGGAGGTGGTGGAGAGGAAAACGGTAACGGAATTCCAACATGTGTGGGATAAACATAAAGGAATCCTCCTCAGAGGGAAGGGATCCCCCCAGAAGTTTAGCCGGCGGTGGGAGGCAGGGCTGGTGGTTGGGAGGTGGGGATAGTGCTGGGCAGACTTATACGGTCTGTGCCCTGAAAAAGACAGGTACAAATCAAGGTAAGGTATACACAAAAAATGACACGTGAGTTTATCTTGTTGGGCAGACTGGGTGGACCGTGCAGGTCTTTTTCTGCCGTCATCTACTATGTTACTATGTGATGGGGAAGATGACTGGCACTGGGGCTCTACTAGAGAAGAAAAGGGTTTAACAGTTAAGGGAAGTGAAAGGGCTGGGGGGGGGGGGGGGGGTTCTTCTGAGGCTTTGCTGTCTTGTAGGAGGAAGGGGAAGAATGCTGCTGCTGTGCCTGCACTGTGGGGAGCTGCTGGGGAGAAAGCACTTCAAGTACAGTTTATAATAAATGTTTACAAAATATATTGTTAATTTGAAACAAGTTTGAAGGTAAACATTAACCTTAAATTGGAAAAGAAAAGTACCTTCAAAATAGTATATGTAAACCACTTTGACTGTTTATCTTCAGAAATGTGATTGCCAGTGTGGAATAAACATTTAGAGGTAATTTTCTGAATTCTTCTATATCTAACATGTTTTACATGGCACTTATAAAACTGCATGTGTGTAAATAGATGCATAGCAAGATAGCACCTAATTTTATACAATCTGATGGTAGGGATTTCTCAGGGAGTAGTCTGGATGGAGCTGTTATATACACATGTAGTTTATAGGTGTAATTTGTTCAAGAACATTTGTGCACCATTGTATGAGCCTGTTTTATAAAGGCATATAGATGCCCACGTTGCCTTTAAAAAACAAGCATAAAATAAACAACTTATTGGACTTTTCCATCACCACATATTATAAAGTTAGTCCCCTAATGGTACATTTCCCCATTTTTCTAAAGTGTTCCTCCTCTCCTTCAGTCTCCTTTCCTTTGGTCCAAAATATAGTGAATGGCTCGATAGTGGCAGCTGGATCAGACTGTTAAGAAGAGTGGAGTCATCAACTCATGTTCCTCTGTAAAACCTGTGTGTCAGCCTACTCCTGTCATTACTACTGCCATAGACTAGCCTCAACAGTGCATGAGAGGGGTTAGGGGAGGGAGGCAGCCATAGCTCATGTTCTGTCTTCTTTATTTCCCAGCTGTTGCTTTTCTATCACTTCAAAGAGATACCCTTTCATTGGTTAATAGCTGTTCTGTATTTAATACAGTTATAGCTGTTTTGACCAGAAAAGGGAATATCGGTTTTTCTTGGCATTAACTCCAACATTCTCTTATCTCATTGGAGCAAAGAGATATCAAAGTAAAGGTATAAATCAGGTTTGGGTTTTTTTTTTTTGTTTTACATTGTTGTGTGCTCTTACATGACTGAGTGAAATCCTCTTTTGTCTTTCAGGCCTGCCCTGCTTCATTGGCGGTTTTCCATCTCTGTAATACTTGTCCATTCCGTTCCGGGTCCTGATCATGTGATCCATCGATGTAAGCGTCAGACCCACAAAACATTCAAATTGAAGTCACTGGCTGCAGGTAATGCTCCTTGGGTGAACTACTTGGAGCAAACTCGTAAAAATTCATTTATGGTAACGTATTTCCCAAGGTTTCTACTACTCTCTTGGATTTTCTTTTTCTCTCTTATACCATTTTCGTCCCCCATGGAACCAGGCTCATACCGTATTCCAGTCCTCCACTGCTCTCAAGAGTAGAGTGCTAGACTGCATCCACCATGCTCACATTTCTTGATAGATTGTTTGCTGCTCGGTCGTCCTTATCTTTTCAACATTCATTAGTAATGAGTCTTTTAAACTGTTGGGTGTCGCATATGAAATCTGCCTTACTCTATGACTTACTAACATCATCATCTTGTAAGGTGCTAGGTTTAACTAACCTTGTCTTAAAACAGGAGAAGAACCATTTCACTACCAAAGTCTGCCACCTGGTTTTCAGTCTTTCTATAATTCACGTTCCTCCCACAAAGGTCAAGGTTTGGCTCTTATTTTCCCAAATTCTTTCCTTGTCCTAGAAGTTTCTTCTCCTTTTTTGTATCCAGAAATTCTGATTGCTTGTTTCCTCACTGATTTCCGTTCATCTTATGCTCATCTATTGTCCTCTTTCCTCTCATCAACTACAGCGAGATTCTATCCTCCAGAATAGATGAGGGGCCTTTTCGCTTCTCAAACCTATTATTAATGGGAGATTTTAATATTCATGTAGATACTCCATCACACCCCCTCCCTCTGTATTTTCTTATCTTTTCTGCAGGACCTAAACCTGCAACAACACGTAATATTTCCCACACATCTTGAACGTCAAACATTAGATTATTACCAAATTAAACTCTTCTTTTGCCTTGGATAGGTTTTCATTTAAGTCCTTACCATAGGCTGACCATTATGCTGTTTCCTGTTGTCTTCTCTTTACTAGAAATTCATCTTTTGTGTGCGACCCTTCTGGTTGCCCTAGTTTCAGATCTCGTCAACTATCTCAACGAGATCCAGCGCAATGTCCTCCACTTTTTACCTTTTTTTCCTATTTCATTTCCCTTTCTCTTGATTCTCAGGCTTAGTGTTGGAATATGTCTATTGAAATAGATCTTGACTCCTTTGCTCCAATTAGGGAGCATTCTTTCTTCACACACTCCTCCACTTCATGGTACTATTTCTCAAAGCAGATTGCATCAACTCCTAATGTACCCAAGTCTCTTTTACGGCTTACAGGCCAAATCACAAAGCAAAATTCTTCAAAATTGCTCCCATCTTTACCATCTCTGGATACCATTCTTCATTCTTTTATTTCTAAGGTAGGCAACTGTATAAAGTCATTCTCTACCTCTCTGAGTTCTACAACGAGCCCTTCTCATATGGACTCCCCTATCTCATCAAAATTATCCTTGTCCTGGTCCTCTTCCCCCACCCTCCCACTTCCCTCATTACTTTCACTAATCTATAATGCTCTGTTCGCCTGACTACCTGTCCTCTTGATTCGGTACTCTCTCAGCTTAAATTACCTAACCAAGGTCTTCTTGCCCTTGCATAATTCTGCACAGTTTATCTACTAGAATGATCCCTTCGAATTGAAAAAAGGCAATTGTGTTCCCTATTTTAAAGAACCCATGCCTTGATCCTTCTATTCCTAAAAATTTTCATCCTGTGTCTAATCTCTGCTTATCAAAAGTGGCAGAAAAAGTGGTCCATACCTAACTTCTTGCCCATGTTGAACTCAAGTTCTTCATCCACGTCAAGCAGGTTTCCACCAACATCATAATACAGAAACTGTTATTACTTTCTTACTCAGCGATCAACATAATTTCCTTGACAGATGTGATTTTGTTCTTATTGTCTCACTAGATCGATCTGCAGTCTTCAACTTAGTTATCACTCTCTTCTGCTTTCTCAGCTTTCACAAATAAGGCTCACGGGTACAGTATACAATTGTTTTTCTTCCTTCTTGTTGTCAGACTGCTTCCTTATCTTAGTCACTGCACTCTGGAGTCCTTCAGTGCTCTATACTATCTCCTCTACTTTTTAATATCTTCATTGGTCCGTTGGCAAAATTAATTCAATCGCATATTAGATTCTTTATCTATGCAGATCCTATAATATTTCACTGTCTCTCCCCAATCTTCAGTCTCTCCAAGACTGTCTATCAGCTCTAGCTACTTGGCTTGCCTTAAGTTAATGTCAAACCCTGACAAGACTACTGCATGTTGGGTCACAGGACCATTACCTCAACCTCAACTGAGCCCCTTTCATTTTGGTCTTCCTATAACTCCTGTCACAACCTTTAGCTATAAAAACAGATTTCAGAGGTTCTTAACTCAGGTTTTGCTGTTCTAAATACACTTCATTATTTATGAAATTTACTTGATTTTGCATCATTACATACTGCAAACGCATACTTTTATAATGCCTCATCTTGACTATTGCAACATTGTCTATATGGGTCTTCCCACCTCACAAATTAAGCGCCTCCAGACCCTTCAGAACTGGGCAGCCAAACTGCTCTGTATGGCCAGAAAACAAGATCATATATTTCCCCTTTTTGTCCATCTACACTGGTTTCCTATACAGTTTTGGATTCTTTTCAAGGTTCTATCTTTGACACATAAAGCATATTACTTGGGTTCTGCCTCTTATCTTTCAAGTTTAACTATTCCTTATTTACACACCTTCTTTTAATTTGTGGTCTTTGGATGCTAATCAATTAGTACTCCCTCGTCCAAGAGAAGCTCATCTTGAGACTACTAGGCATTTGGTATTCAACTTTTTATCTCCTAAATTGTGGATTGACCTGCCCAATTATATTCCAAATAAACAATCTTTTACCAAGTTAAAAAGCCCATCTTAAGGTTCACTCTTTTCAATTAGCTTTTTAGATACAGTAGATGGCCACCTCCTGTCAGATGGGCCAACCTGCAATACTGAGGATATGTGTGCTTGCTCTATTTGACTGCTACTGTTCTATTTTGATATGGCATTCCTTTCTTTTAATATACTATTTTAACTGTTAGTGATTGTACACTACCTAGATCCATGTCTTGGTATACGTGGTATAAAAAGTTTTAATAAACTATAAACTAAAGTTGAATAGCTCTAGCCCATATGTTGGTGGGTGACTAGACTACAAGAGTAGTGATTTATATGTGCTACATGCATTAAGTACACTCCAGTGAAATATGTGTCATAAATGTCAAAATTCTGCATAATTCCCCAGGGGGTACCATAATGGTGTTGGTGTTCCGCAGGGGTGCTACCATCCCTGGAAGCAGTACAGTGTGCTTTTTGCCTCCCTCAACTTCCCCCCCAAAAACCATGGTGGCCCAAATGGCACTCTCACACTTTCCAACCCATTCCCTTCCCCCTCAATCTGTGGTGGCTCCACTGCACCTCCCCCCACACAAAATCTGTAGTGACCCAGTACCTCCCTTTCACTTCCCTCCCCTAAAAGGGCCCTCCCCCCCACACATACAAAACTCTGTGGTGACCCAGTACCTCCCCTTTCACCTTCCTCCCCTAATTAGCCTCTCCAAAAATCCTTGGTTGCCCCATGGCTTCCTTCACCCTCTTCTCAAAAAAACCACCCTGGTAACCCAAGTGGTCCACTGGCTCTTCTCTTCAGCCCACATCCACCCCAAAAAACATTGTGGATGATGGCAGTTAAAGACCAATATGACCCATCCAGTATGCTCAGAAGGGGTGTGAGGGCAGTACCTACCATGTAAAGCGAATGCTACATACCTGTAGAAGGTATTCTCCGAGGACAGCAGGCTGATCGTTCTCACTGATGGGTGACGTCCATGGCAGCCCCTCAAATCGGAATCTTCACTAGCAAAAGCCTTTGCTAGCCCTCGCGCGCCGATGTGCACCGCGCATGCGCGGCCGTCTTCCCGCCCGAAACCGGCTCGTGCCGGCCAGTCTTCTTTTGTCCGCGCTCGGTACGGTCGTGTTTACGCCGTTCACACCCCAAAAGTCGACCTCGCGCGTCTTTTTTGGACTTCGCTACGAAAAAAAAAAAACCCCCATTCGGAAGGAGACCTTTTCGGTCTGTTCCCCTTCCTATATTTCTAGTTTTTGCCCCGTGAAGTTTTCTTTCGTCGTCGGGGTAGGCCCTTTTGAGGCTTTGGTTCGAAGTTTTTCTTCCCCTTTTTTGTGGTGCCATCTTCGCCATTACGAGTTTTGATCTCGCCGGCGCGATTTTTCCGCCCATGACATCGAAGTCTCCCAGCGGCTTCAAGAAGTGCACCCAGTGCGCCCAGGTAATCTCACTCACTGATAGACACGCGTCGTGTCTTCAGTGTCTGGGGGCTGGGCACCGCCCGCAGGCCTGTAGTCTGCGCTCTCTTTTACAAAAGCGGACTCAGGTAGCGAGATTGGCCCAGTGGAACGTTTTGTTCTCTGGCTCTTCGTCGGCATCGGGAGTATCTAGTGCATCGACGTCGCCAGCGTCCAGACCTTCATCCTTGGCCGCGATTGCATCGAGTGCATCGAGGCATCGACCCTCTGCATCGGGGCTGAGACACCGGAAGGCTGCGTCGGCGGTACCGGGACCTCCTCGTCTGCTGATGTCGTCGGACGGTGGTGCTTCGTCTGGAGTGCAGGTGAGGGCTGTCCATTCCCCTGCTGGTGGCGGTGAGCCTTCGGGTGGGTCTCCCCCTACCCTTAGGGCTCCTGCGGTACAGCCCCCCCGAGACCGACCTTCTTCGGCCTCGAGGAAGCGACGGCTGGATTCTACGTCCTCCTCGTCGGTGCCGGGAAGCTTCGTCCCAAGAAGTCGAAGAAGCATCGACACCGGTCCCCTTCCCATGTCGGCACTGAGAGCTCTGGGTCACCGAGGGAGTCGGCACCCAGCAGGCAATCTTGGTTTCTACTCTATCGCTCTTTAATGATCCACTATATTTATTCCATTCCTTTTTGAATTCCAGCATTGTTCTTGTTTCTACCACCTCCTTCAGGAGGGTTTCCAGGCATTCACCACTCTTTCCATGAAGAAATATTTCTTGAGGTTGCTTTTGATTCTACCTCCTTGTAACCTCATACTGTACCATCTAGTTTTAGAGCTACCATTTACTTGAAGTATTTAAAAATCTGTATCATCTCTCCTCTGTCCTTCCTCTCTCTAAAGTATACATATCTCTAGTCTCTTCTCTTATGTCTTCTGATGGAGATCTCTTACCATTTTGGTTGCTTATTACTGTATTGACTCCAGTCTCTTTACATCCTTAGCAATGGTCTCCAAAACTAAAAACAAAATGCCAAGTGATGTTGTACCTGTGTCTTGAACAACGCATTATCATCACCTCCTTCCTGCTGACTATGTAGCCTAGAATCCTTCTGGCTTTGCCCACCACCTGCCATTTTGAGATTCTCAGACATTAAAACCTTGAGGACTTCTTCATAGTCCATGCACATCAGCTTCTCCTCTCCTATCACATACAGCTCCCTTGGGTTTTTGCACACCAATGCCCAGATGATCAGAAGCAAACACAGACGCTAGAGGCTGTTAGCGCTATACTAGTGCCTAAGTTTGCTGCCTGCGTTTGCTACTGCTCCATGATCAGAGCCCCCGAGCACATGAAACAAGGTGCGTGTGGGCTCTGAACGCAACTAGCATGCAAAAGCATGCAAAACAGGGCTCTTATCGCAAGTAGCATGCAAATGCATGCTAAATTTATTCCTCCCTCCTCCTCTATTGGCACTGCCTCAAAATACTGGGATGTACTGGGCGGGGCTCCACACCATTCTCCCTTATATGGGCTCTATTCGAGGGGATGGTGGTGGGGGGGGGGGGGGTAGGGGAGCTGGAGACCCACCAAATCTCCAACCCCCCCCCCCCCCCCGAACTTGCGCATGCTCAGGGATAATCCTCCCACACTTTACCCTATGATCAGAGATAATAGCTTAGCAGGGTTTAAAAAAGGTTTGGATATCTTCCTGAAAGAAAGGTCCATAAGCCATTATTAACATGGACTTGGGGAATATCCACTGCTTATTCCTAGGATCATAAACATCATAAAATGTATTGCAATGTTTTGGGATCTTGCCAGGTACTTGTAACCTGGATTGGCCACTGTAGCAAACAGGATGCTGGGCTTGATGAACCTTCAGTCTGTCCCAATATGGCAACACTTACGTTCTTACGAGTGGTGGAACTGGGGAGTTATTTGGATTGAAACAGATAGTATTCCCATGGATTGAGACCACTGAGAGGAGAATGTCCACTGAGCAATTCAAAAGTGGAGTTCAGACAATGGTGTTATACAGACCATTAAAGCCATGTGACGAGGAGGCAAAGCATTTGACAAGCAGATATATGAGTCGACGGTATACCTGATTGGTGAGATGTAGTATATTGTTCGTCCTCAGTTGAGAGAGAAATGCTGAACCTTGAGTTATGTCAAGGAGTACCCCTATGAAATATAAAGTCTGTACCAGCTGAAGATGTGATATGGGGTACTTGATGACAAACCTAAGGAGTTCAAGAAGTCTTATCATGGACTGAATGGGGGTACTTGATGACAAGTCTTATCATGGACTGAATGGAAGTGTTGGTGGACTCCTGAGAGACTCCTGTGATTAGCCAATCGTCCAGATATGGGAATATGTGGATGCCCCACCTTGTGAAGTATTGCAGCAACTACTACTAGACACTTCGTGACTACTCGAGGAGTCGAAGCCAAGCCAAACGGTAAGACCTTGTATTGACAGTTAAGAGCTCCACAGCAGAAGCGGAGAAATTTTCTGTGTGCAGGGAGAGTAGATATATGAGTATATACCTCACTGAGGTTTAGAGAGCAAAGCCAATTGTTCAGCTGTATCATGGGAAGTGGTGACTCCAAGGATAGTACGCAAAATTTTCTTTGAGGAGAAACTTGTTCAGCTCTCATAGATTGAGAAACGGATATACTTCCCCTGGATTTTATTTTTGGAATAAGAAAATATCTGCAGATAGAACCCTCAACTCCTTGTACGGCAGAGGAACTGGTTCTATTACATTCTGCTGGAAGGCAGAGAGCTCTTCTTGAAGAAAAGCCATTTGGAGGGAGCTGAAGCAAAATGCTCTTGGTGGATGATCGGAGGGACTTTTTGCCAACACAGAGAGTAGCTGGGTTGAATAGTATGAAGGACATATCAGTTGGATGCTATGAGAGGCCATCCCTGTTGGAAGAGAGTAAGTCTCTCTCCGACAGGTATGTCACTTGGCACGGACAACTGTTCTGTGGAAATGCTCTATAGGAATGAGTAAATAATTAGGTTGTTGTTTAGAATGAGAAAGCATCTGGGATTTTGACCCTGCTGTTATCTTGGATGTGAGCATTGGGGTGTAGTCAGTTGAGGAGGAGGCCCAGGGGTGCAATGGCACTTAGATGTATAGCTCTTGGAACGTCAATATACTCCCTGAAATATTCTAGTAGAAGCAGCAGTAGTAGTAGTAGTTTGAGGCCTAGATAGAGTCTTTAATGCATCTCTACGTTTTTTTAATTAGATCGGCCACCTCCTCAACTTTGTCACCAAACAAGTATTGTCCACGACAAGGGACATCTGATAGACGCTCCTGGACAGCAGATTCAAGGTTGGAGACTCTGAGCCAGGATAACTGATGCACTGTTACTGCTAAGGCGGAAATATGTGAGGAGAGATCAGAGGCCTGCCTCGCAAGATATTTACAACAGTCTAGAAGTTTTCTGTGAAGTTACATAAGAACATAAGAATAGCCATACTGGGTCAGACCAATGGTCCATCTAGCCTAGTATCCTATTTCCAACCGTGGCCAATCCAGGTCACAAGTACCTGGCAAAAACCCAAATAGTAGCAACATTCAATGCTACCAAGAGTAACTATTCATTGGGAGCATTCCTCCAGGAAGCATTTCCAAAAATGCTACCCTGGAGAATTTGGATTTCGGCTTTCTACATAAGAGCCTAAATTTGGCTTCCAGACCCTCCCTCCCACATTTTCCTATGTCACTGGTACTGGCATGCACCAGGACAGCTGGCTCCTCCTCAGCACTACCTGAAATCCTATCTAGGTGACGTTAAAGGTCCACAACTTTTGCACAAGGCAGGCAAGTGACCAGGCAACCCTGATGTCTACCAGCCACCCAGCTATCTACATTCCTAATGATTGAATCACCAACTATAACAGCTGTCCTAACCCTACCAACCTAGGCAGAATTTCATTGGTGCGAGAAGCTATTGCATTCCTGGCAGGCAGGTCCTGGCTACAGGATTACTTCCTACTTCACCAAGGTGATGCTCTCCTTTTAGAGTGGAGTGGAGGAGTAGCCTAGTGGTTAGTGCAGTGGACTTTGATCCTGGGGAACTGAGTTCGATTTCCACTTCAGCTCCTTGTGACTCTGGGCAAAATAAGTACCTGAATATATGTAAACCGTTTTGAATGTAGTTGCAAAATACCTCAGAAAGGCGGTATATCAAGTCCCATTTCAAAAAGTTGGTATGAAAGGGGAGGTGCTACTGTTGGGAGATTTCAATTTGTCTGACATGGATTGGAACATCCTGTCTGCGGAATCGGAAAGAAGTAGGGCGATTGTGGATGCCTGTCAAACTGTCTTGCTCAGACAAATGGTGACAGAACCCACGAGGGACAGGTCGACGCAGGATCTAGTGCTCACTAATGGAGGTAGTGTTTCCGATATCCGGAAGGGTGCCCACCTATGTAATAGTGATCACACCGTATGGTTTGATATAAGGATGAAGGCGGAGTGCGGACGCACAAAACTCAAAGTACTGGATTTCAGACGTACTGATTTTGATAAAATAGGGGAATACCTGAAGAAGGAGCAGTTGGTGTGGAAAAACAGGGGTCCAAGCTAAAGGCTGCTATAAATATGGCGACTGATCTTTTTGGAAAGTAACAAAAACAAGAGAAGCAGGAAGCCTATATGGTTCTCCAAACAAGTAGCTGAAAAAATAAGAGCAAAAGAGGCTTTGTTCAAGAAATACAAAAGAATGCAACGAGAGTATCACGGAAAAGATTATCGGATTAAACTGAAAGAAGCGAAGAGGGAAATACGGCTAGCGAAAGCACTAGTGGAAGAAAAATGGCTAAAGATGTAAAGAGAAGTGACAAGACGCTGTTCAAATATATTGGAGAAGAGAGAAGAGATAGGAATGGAATTGCGAGACTGAAAGATAATGAGAATGGCTATGTGGAAAGTGATGAAGATGAAGCGAACGTGCTAAACAATTATTTCTCTTCGGTGTTCAGGGAGGAAAATCCTGGAAAAGGACCGTGGTTGGCTGCCGAGGGAACGTCTGGGAATGGAGTGGATACTGCGCCGTTTACGGAAGAAAGAGTTTATAAACAGCTGGAGAATCTGAAGGTGAACAAAGCTATGGAGCCGGATAGGACACATCCCAGGATACTGTGGGAGCTCAGAGAGGTCCTGGCAGGACCTCTTAAAAATTTATTTAATAGATCTTTAGAGACGGGAAAGGTTCCGCGAGATTGGAGACGAGCGGATGTGGTCCCTCATCACAAAAGTGGAGACAGGGAAGAAGTGGGAAACTACAGTCTCACGTCGGTGGTAGGAAAAATAATGGAGTCGCTGCTGAAAGGATAGCTAACTTTCTAGAAGCCGACGGATTACAGGACCCGAGGCAACATGGCTTTACCAAAGGAAAATCCTGCCAAACGAATCTTATTGACTTCTTTGACTGGGTGACCAAAGAACTGGATGAGGGACGTGCGCTAGATGTAATCTACTTGGACTTCAGCAAAGCCTTTGATACGGTCCCCCACAGAAGACTCGTGAATAAGCTGAAAGGGTTGAACTTAGGACCGAAAGTGGTGAACTGGATAAGGAACTGGTTGACTGACAGGTGGCAGAGGGTGGTGGTAAATGGAATCCGCTCAGAGGAAAGGAAGGTGAGCAGTGGAGTTCTTCAGGGGTCGGTGCTGGGGCCTATTCTGTTTAATATATTTGTTGGAGATATTGCTGAAGGGTTGGAAGGAAAGGTGTGCCTTTTTCCAGATGACACGAAAATAGCCAATACAGTGAATACCCTGGAGGGAGTTGAAACGAGAAGGGATCTACGAATGTTAGAAGAATGGTCGAGGGTCTGGCAGTTAAAATTTAATATAATCAATACAAAGTACCTGGGGTATCTAGTTCTCTCCTGCTTTCAAAGAATCAAAAACTGCTTTACAAATAGAAACCCTTGATTATTTTTTTCAACTTTTTTTCATATGTTTTTAATATCATAAATAGCTTTAATATGATTAATTTATTATAAATATAATACAGTGCTCAGTTGTGCATATTAACAATCACTCTGCATGATTGACTATAATATGTAATCACTTATACATCACTGCACTGTGTCCCTAACTACCTCCATTATTAGAATCAGAAAGCTCTTTGTATTTCAATATACACTATCAGTTATATTGGTCTCAAAGTACTTATCTTGAAACGGTATCTTGAGGCACTACTTGCAACAACGTGTCGTAGTCCATATATCCGGAGTGAATGATAAATGTGAAGGTGTGCTTGTGCTCTCTTAAAATTGTTCCTCTAACTTCAAAACGACATAGTTCCTCAACCACTTGGGTACTCCTCTCCTCGTAATGATCATCCCAACACCAGCTGTGTTTCGCAACGCAGTTGCTTCATCAGGGGAATTAACATATCCTAGAAGTTAGAAACATCATATTTCAGGCCATTGTGTACGAGTCAAAATGTCAAGAAGTGCAGACTGATGCACTTGGGGTGCAGAAACCCAAAAGAGAGATACCGGTTAGGAGGGGAGAGATTAGTAAGCTCGACTCGGAAGAGAGACCTTGGGGTGTTGGTGTCGGAGGATCTGAAGGTGAAGAAACAATGCGACAAGGCAACGGCCGTGGCCAGAAGGATGCTAGGCTGCGTAGAGAGGGGCATAACCAGCAGAAGAAAGGAGGTGTTGATGCCCCTCTACAAGTCGTTGGGGAGGCCCCACTTGGAGTATTGTGTTCAGTTTTGGAGGCCGTATCTTGTTAAAGATGTAAAAAGACTGGAAGCGGTGCAAAGAAAAGCTACAAAAATGGTATGGGATTTGCGTTTCAAATTGTACGAGAGACTTGCTGACCTGAACATGTATACCTTGGAAGAAAGGAGAAACAGGGGTGATATGATACAGATGTTCAAATATTTGAAAGGTATTAATCCGCACACGAACCTTTTCCGGAGACGGGAAGGCGGTAGAACTAGAGGACATGAATTGAGGTTGAAGGGAGGCAGACTCAGGACTAATGTCAGGAAGTATTTTTTCACAGAGAGGGTGGTGGATATGTGGAATGCCTTCCCGTGGGAGGTGGTGGAGATGAAAACGGTAATGGAATTCAAACATGCGTGGGATAAACATAAAGGAATCCTGTTTAGAAGGAATGGTTCCGTGGAATCTTAGCGGAGATTGGGTGGCAACGCCGGTAATTGGAAACAAAACGGGAGCTGGGCAGACTTCTACGGTCTACGCCCTGATCGTGACTGAATAGATAGGGATGGGCTGGAGTGTAAATGTTAAGGGGCTTCAATGTTAGCTTCAGAACTTAGTACAAAAACAGTACTGGGCAGACTTCTATGGTCTGTGCCCTGAGAAAGGCAAGGACAAATCAAACTCGGGTATACATATAAAGTATCACATACCATGTAAAATGAGTTTATCTTGTTGGGCAGACTGGATGGACTGTACAGGTCTTTATCTGCTGTCATTTACTATATGTTACTAAGGTTCATTCTCCCAATATGGGTTCAGCATTTGACCTCTTCTTCCTTTATCTCCTTGGTCCAGCATCCCTCTCCCTCCCATAGGTCCAGCACCTGCCTCCCATCGCTCCAGCCCCCCTTGTAAGCCCACATCTCTCTCCATTCCCTCCAGTCCTCCCCTGCATATCCAGCACCTCTCTCCATTCGCTCCAGCCCCCCATGCATGCCCAGCACCTCTCCCCATTCCCTCCCACCCACATATCCAGCACCTCTCTCCCTTCCCTTCCACCCCCACCCAAATATCCAGCATCTCTCCCCCTTCCCTCCCACCCTAAATATCCAGGAACTCTTTCACTTTCCTCCCTCTACATATCCAGCACCTTTCTCCCTTCCCTTCCTTCCCCTTGCAGTTCCACATCTCTATCCCTTTCTTTTAGCACTTCCTTACATGCCCAGTGCCTCTCTCCCTTCTCTCCAACCTCCCACCCGCATGCATGCATGTCCAACGCCTCTCTCCCCTCCCACAGTTCCGGTACTGCCACCTCCGTGACTTCCTTATCCTCCTCCCATTCCTGCAGCGGCACTTGCACTTCATCCTATCATTGCCACTCAGCAGGAACTCCACACAGGCCTGTGTTGGGGTCTTCTCTCTGCTACGTCTCACCCTGCCTACGTAAACAGGATGTTGCATCACTGGGTCAGACATGGTAGAGGGAAGGTCCCGACGCACTGTGTGGAGTTCCTGCCTGGCGGCATGATAGCATTTAAGTGCAGGCGCCACCATGGAAGGGGGAGGAGGGTAAGAAAGACATGAAATTGCCAGAACTGCGAGAGGGGAGAGAGGCGCTGCACATGCAAGGGTTTGATGCTTCCAAAGAACTAGGCACTGGACATGCAGGAGATTGGAGGGAAGGGAGAGAGGGGATGTTTAATTTTCATTGGCTGGAGTGTAGCACTTCTAGGTGGGTCTGAACCAAGCCTGGGTGGCCACCCGTAGCTACGCCCCTGGGTCAGAGCAGACACCACTGAAAAATAAAGTGCAACAAAGAGAAAATAATATCCTGCAAACCAGCGTAATAGGGGTTAACATGAACATGTTAGCCGAATAAATGCTGCCCACATAGTCTGAACCAAACGTGGGTACTACTGACTCAAAATTAGCGGCTGCCCCACAAGAAAACTTGCAGAACTTGTCAGGATTGTAGTGAATCACAACAACAACAAAAAACACATCAAGATACTCAAAATAGGTCTCTAGCATCAGACTCTGACAAAGAGAGAACTGAGAAAAATACCACCACCAGTAATAATAAAGACACAATCCCCCCTTTGAGAGACTCTAATACTTAACATCCTTCACTTTAATTGAAGGAGGTAACCAAGACGTCTGGGAGGGAAGTTGTGACTATAAATAGCCCACAGAAAGAATGAACACATTAAATGAACTTAAAGTATAGTGCTGCAAAAACTAACACTGTTGTTGACATTAATAATAGTTGAAAGGAATCAGAAGAAACAGGCAGTATACTTTCTGTTTGAAGTCAGACTGTAGTACCTTATGTAGTGGTGGGGGAGCAGAGAAGGGACTCAGCACCAGCCTCAACTGCTTTCAATGAAAACTGCACCAGGAGGAAGCCCCTACTTAGCAGACTGGGAGCATCTCAACCCTAAGAACCCCATCACGGATAGGGGTAAGGGAAGAGAAGGATCTTGGCACCACCAAGTATTTCCAGAGAAACTGCACTGTTCTTCTCCAATTAGAAGAAACGAAGCCCAAGACAGAGAAGATACTTACCTGTAGCATGTATTCTCAGAGGACAGCAGGCCTTAAATTCTCAAAATTTGGTAATGCGATCCCGTGTTGCCCGGTCCGGAACTTTTAACAAGCTTTAAAAGAGTTTCTGTGTCTGGACTACATTGTAAACATGCCAGTGTAGAGCGATAAATATTGTATGTTGTCTAATGAGAATTTTCAATAAAAGACTTCTTACAAATAAAAATAAAAAAAAAAGAGTTTCTGTGGAGCACAAGGCACACTCCACTGCGAATGCGTGTCTTCCCTCTTGTCGTGAAGGCACGGTTACTATTACAGCATAAAAAGAAAAAATAGGAGACAACTCCAAGAGGAGGGATTGTGAGAATTTAAGACCTGCTGTCCTCAGAGAATACCTGCTACAGGCAAGTATTTTTTGCTTTCTCAAAGGACAACCAGGCCATAATTCTCACAATTCGGGTATCCCTAGAATCCAGGGCCATTGAAAACAGCAAATATTGGTCAATTGGGTATCACAACGGTGAGGACAGTACTCAGATTAACTTGAAATTATATACAAACTGAGTGAGAGTGCAAACTGGAACAGAATAAAACGGACCTAGGGGGGTGATGACCGAAGGGCTACCGACGTAGCCATGTCTCTGACATTGTGAGCCTTGACATGACCTTCCAGGGTCAGCCTAGCCTGGGCATAAATGAAAAAAAAAGCAATCTGTCAGCCAATTAGAAATTGTGCATTTCACCTGTTGGAATCAAAAGAAACAAAAAGTTGGGCGGCCTGCATGTGGGGCATAGTACACTCCAAGTAAAAGGCCAATGCTCGCTTGCAGTTCAAGGTGTGCAAGGTGCTCTCGCCAGGATGGGCATGAGGTCGGAGAAAGAATGATGGCAAGACAATCGACTGGTTCAGAAGGAACTCCGACACCACCTTTGGCAGGAATCCAGTGGCTCAAAAGGAGCTTTCATCAGCTGGGTGAGAACAACGTTGAGGTCCTATGAAACAGGCTGAGGTTTGACAGGGGACTTTGACAAAAGCAACCCTCTCATGAAGTGAACGATAGGCTGTCAAGAGATACACACTAATTGCACTGAGATGAACTCTTACAGAATTGGTCTTGAGACCAGACTCGGATAGGTGTAGAAGGTATTCAAGCAGGATCTGTGTAGGGTAGGAAATAGAACCTAGGGCATTGCCTTTACAAAAGATGGCAACCCTCCTTCATTTAAAAGAGTAACACCTCTTAGTGGAATCTTTCTTGGAAGCCAGCAAGACCTGGGAGACACTCTCTGGAAGACCCAAGGAAGCAAATTCTAGGCTCTCAACATCCAGGCTGTGAGGGCCAGACTGAAGGCTGGGATGCAGAAGAAATCCCTCGTTCTCTGTGATGAGGTAGGAAAACACTCCAATCTCCACGGTTCTTTGGAGTATAACTCCAGGAGAAGAGGGAACCAGATCTGCTGAGGCCAGTAAGACGTAATCAAAACCATGGTCCCACAGTCTTGCTTGAGTTTCAGCAAAGTCTTCCCCCAGTGAAGGAGGATGGCATCTGACATTAGTCTGTCGTGGGTCTACAGCCTAGAACAGAACGGAGGGACTTTGTGATTCATGAGAGTGGCAAAGAGATCTACCGAGGGAGTGCCTCATGCTCGGAAGATCTCTCGGGCAAAGCTCATGTTGAGAGACCACTCATGCGGTCGCAAAACCCTGCTCAGTCTGTCAGTCAGACTATTATTTTTGCCCGCAAGATACATGGCTTGAAGGACACGTCATGCCAGTGAGACCAATGCTACATCCAGATGGCCTCCTGACACAGAGGATGTGATCAGGTGTCCATCTGCTTTTTGGTGTAATACATGGCAACCTGATTGTCTTTTTGAATGAGTAAAATTTGGAGGACAGCAGATCTCTGAAAGCCTTTAGAGTGTTCCAGATTGCCCGAAGCTCAAGGAGATTGATCTGAAGATGTGTTTCCTGGACAGACCATGCACCTTGAGTGTGAAGCCCATCTACATGAGCTTCCCAACCCAGGAGAGATGCATCTGTTGTCAGCATTTTTTGCAATCAAGGAATTTGGAATGGAAGACCCAGAGTCAAATTGGATCGAATGGTCCACCACAACAAAGAGCGAGCAAGCACCAGGGGCACACGGATGACATCTTCCAGACCCCCTGTAGCTTGGCACCACTGAGAAGACACCACAGGAGAGGACAGGGCTGGGCGCTGCCATTGAACATATCTCAATTTACACCTTCCCAATTGCAAAGGTATCAAATACAAAACCTACTATGCATCAAGTTTCTCCTTTTTGGGTAGTCAACTTTGGAATGCTCTACCAAGACCCATCCGAGCAATTAACAACTATTTACCATTCAGGAAAATGTTAAAGACCCATTTTTTCAAGCAAGCTTACCCTAATGGACCAATTTAATTCTACCAGCCCACCTAAAATACTCCTGCTCTGACGATGACACTGACACCAATTATACCTCTCACCTTATTTTCAAATCCCCTTATACTCAATCTCCAATTTTTTCCTCTCCATCCTTTTTACCATATCCCTCCCAATCTCCTTCTGTTTTACCTTTCCTATCATATCCTTGTATAGCTTCTCTATTCCAATTCATATATTCTTGGGCATTGTTGCCACTGTGTTTATCACAGTTTATAATATTCTTCCTACATGCCCTTTGTAATGCTTTTTACTATGTAAGCAGCTATGCTTATCACAGTTTATAATATTCCTCTTACATGTTCTTTGTAATGCTTTTTTTTTTTACTATGTAAGCCGCATTGAGCCTGCTGTTTGTGGGAAAGCGCGGGGAACAAATGTAATAAATAGATAAATAGATTTTGCAGGCAGCGCCAATGAAAGAGGAGGAAGGTTGCCTCCCTATTCCAACTTAAGGTAGGAGGGTGGGGAAGGGCCTCTAGACCCCCAGGTGGGAGGGGGATTGACCCACGGCCCACCAGTGACATCTGAGGGATGTTGGGGGGTCAGGGGGGGGGGCGCATGCTCAGGCACAATCCTTCCGCACTTCTACCCAATGATCAGAGAGAACTGTGTGCTTAAATTTGTATGCAATTATCTCTGATCATAAGTACTGTAAAGCCATAGGTGCAGTAAAGCCCCGTGCTGTTCCAGCGCTCTTTTTAGAACGCTGTTTGGAACAGCGCAGGGCTTTTGATCATCTGCCCATAAGTGACTTGTCTAAGGTCAAAAGGTACATTAGTGGGATCAGAACCCTGGCTTTTCTGGTTCTCAGCTTACTGTTAATGTAGGGAAAGCAGCATAACAAATATTCCTAAATAAATAAAATTCATTTTCATATTTTGATTAACTTATTGTCCAAAAGTCACTGTTCATTAGAACCTTACACATTTTGAATATCTAGAATAATGCTAAGCAAATTAATTAAATGAAAACTATATTTTTTCACCAGAGGCCTCCATTTTTCCCCGTGTTAAAATGAAAATATAATAGCACATTATAAAGTATTAAAAAGACTACATAAATTATATTACATATTTACCATCTCCATATCATGAAACTTAGCCTTTAGCTGTAGATTTTCTTTTTCTAGTTCATGTAATTTGTCAGAACGAGCTCGGACTCCCTCTAGTTGATCTTCCAGCATTGTCTTTGTTTCCAAGAGTACTTGATTATCTTCTTTTAACTCCTACATGAATTATGAAGATATCAATAATGCAATAAAATATACTTAGAGAAAGCTGCACATATGCAGTTTTGTATGCCGAAGTATGAGTAGCTCCTCTAAGAAATTCCTACACATATCCTGGAAATCACCAGCAGGCTCTAAAATTGCCCTATGAAAGAAGGGGGGGGGGGGGGGGCTCTCCATTTCAATCTCATTACTAAAAAGAGTTCAGATAAGACTCCAGCAAGAATCACAGTTTCAAAATGGTGAACTATGGGGCACAATACTATTAAGCAACTAAGATAGTATACGGGCTGATATTCAGCAGTGCAGCTGATAGCAAAGTTTACCAGATAGCACTCAGGACAGCCCTCTGGTACAACCAAACATTGAATGGATACTTTTAGTCATTATAGCACTGATATTTAGCACTATCAGGCTAAATTGAAACCATCCACCTTGAATACCCAAATCAGGAGGAAGAGGGGATTAAATCAAAGACTGGAAGGTACCAGGACAAATCTTCTATTGGTCTCAGTGTTCCAAAAAAGGGACTAAAATGAAGATACATACCTGTAGCAGGTATTCTCCGAGGACAGCAGGCTCAATATTCTCACTGATGGGTCGTCGTCCGCGACGGCCCAGGAGACCGGAACTTGAAAGCAAAAAAAGAACTCTCCAGAACGCACCGTCGCGCGGGCCGAACACACTGCGCATGTGCGAACGGCTTCCCGCCCGCGACGCGAGCGTGCCCCTACTCAGTTTAATAAAAAGCAAAGAATAGAACTGTAACAACTCCAACGGGGAGGAGGGAGGGTTGTGAGAATATTGAGCCTGCTGTCCTCGGAGAATACCTTTCTCCAAGGACAAGCAGACTCAATATTCTCACTGATGGGGTACCCATAGCCCCCAGGCTCACTCAAAATAATAAACATTGGTCAATAGGGCCTTGCAACGGCGAGGACATAACAGAGATTGACCTGAAAATAAATTCAACTTGGTGAGAGTGTAGCCTGGAACAGAACAGAAATGGGCCTAGGAGGGTGGAGTTGGATTCTAAACCCCGAACAGATTCTGCAGCACCAACTGTCCAAACCGACTGTCGTGTCGGCTATCCTGCTGAAGGCAGTAGTGAGATGTGACTGTGTGGACAGAAGACCAGGTTACGGCCTTGCAAATCGCTTCAATGGAGGATAACTTCAAGTGAGCCACAGACGCAGCCATGGCTCTAACATTATGAGCCGTGACATGGCCCTCCAGAGTCAGCCCAACTTGGGCGTAAGTGAAGGAAATGCAATCCGCTAGCCAATTAGAGATGGTGCGTTTTCCGATGGCGACTCCCCTCCTGTTGGGATTAAAAGAAACAAACAGCTGGGCGGACTGTCTGCAGGGCTTTGTCTGCTCCATGTAAAAGGCCAATGCTCTCTTACAGTCCAAGGTGTGCAACTTGTCTTCACCAGGGCTGGTATGTGGACGGGGAAAAAATGTTGGCAAGACAATTGACTGGTTCAGATGGAACTCCGACAACACCTTCGGCAAGAACTTAGGGTGAGTTCGGAGGACTACTCTGTTATGATGAAATTTAATATAAGGTGCATGCACTGCCAGGGCTTGGAGCTCACTGACCCTACGAGCTGAAGTAACAGCCACCAAGAAAATGACCTTCCAGGTCAAGTACTTCAGATGACAGGAATTCAGCGGCTCAAAAAGAGGCTTCATCAGCTGGGTGAGAATAACACTGAGATCCCATGACACTGGTGGAGGTTTGACAGGGGCTTTGACAAAAGCAACCCTCTCATGAAGCGAACAACTAAAGGCTGTCCAGAGATAGGCTGACCTTCTACACATTGATGGTAAGCACTGATTGCACTAAGGTGAACTCTTCTGGAGTTGGTCTTGAGACCAGACTCTGACAAGTGTAGAAGGTATTCGGGACATGAGAAAGGATCTAGGACCTTGCTGTCACACCAGACGGCAAACCTCCTCCATTTGAAAGAGTAACACTTTTTCGTGGAATCTTTCCTAGAAGCAAGGAAAACTCGGGAAACACCCTCCGAAAGACCTAAAGAGACAACTTTGAAGCTCTCAACATCCAGGCCGTGAGAGCCAGAGACTGGAGGTTGGTATGTAGAAGCACCCCCTCGTTCTGGGTGATGAGGGTCGGAAAACACTCCAATCTCCAGGGTTCTTCAAAGGACAACTCCAGAAGAAGAGGGAACCAGATCTGACGGGGCCAAAAGGGTGCAATCAGAATCATGGTTCCGCAGTCTCACTTGAGTTTCAGCAAAGTCTTCCCTACTAGAGGTGTGGGAGGATACGCATACAGAATTCCTCACCCCCAATGTAGGAGAAAGACATCTGACGCTAGTCTGTCATGGGCCTGAAGTCTGGAACAAAATTGAGGGACTTTGTGATTTGTCTGAGTGGCAAAAAGATCCACCGAGGGGGTGCCCCACGCTCGGAAGATCTTGTGGACAATGTCCATGTTGAATGACCACTCGTGAGGTTGCATGATCCTGCTCAACTTGTTGGCCAGACTGTTGTTTACGCCTGCCAGATATGTGGCCTGGAGAAACATGCAGTGGTGGTGCGCCAAAAAACCACGTCCGGACAGCTTCCTGACACAGAGGGCGAGATCCGGTGCCCCCCTGCTTGTTAGTGTAGTACATTGCAACCTGATTGTCTGTCTGAATTAAAACAATTTGACTGGACAGCCGATCTCTGAAAGCCTTGAGAGCGTTCCAGATCACTCTTAATTCCAGGAGGTTGATCTGAAGATCCTTTTCCTGATAGGACCAAGCTCCTTGAGTGTGAATCCCATCTACATGAGCTCCCCACCCCAGGAGCGATGCATCCGTTGTCAGCACTTTTTGCGGCTGAGCAATCTGAAATGGAAGTCCCAATGTCAAATTGGATCGAATGGTCCACCAGTGAAGGGAAGTGCAAAAATCGGTGGAGAGATGGATGACATCCTCTAGATCCCCTGTGGCCTTGCACCACTGGGAAGCTAGGGTCCATTGAGCTGATCTCATATGTAGGTGTGCCATGGGAGTTACATGAACTGTGGAAGCCATGTGCCCTAAAAGTCTCAACATCTGCCAAGCTGTGATCTGTCGAGATGCTTGAGCCAAAGACACTAGGGTCAAGAGGTTGTCTGCCCTTGCCTGGGGAAGATAAGCCCGAGACGTCTGTGTGTCCAACAGAGCTCCAATGAACTCCAATTTCTGAACCGGGACACGGTGGGATTTGGGATAATTGATTACGAACCCCAGTAGCTCTAGCACTCGAATAGTCATCCGCATGGACTGTAGAGCTCCTGCCTCCGAGGTGCTCTTCACCAGCCAATTGTCGAGATAAGGGAACACATGCACTCCCAGTCTGCGTAGCGATGCTGCGACAACTGCCAGGCATTTTGTAAAGACCCTGGGCGCAGACGAGAGGCCAAAGGGCAATACACAGTACTGAAAGTGCCGAGTTCCCAATTGAAATCGTAGATACTTCCTGTGAGCTGGAAGAATCGAGATGTGAGTATAGGCATCCTTTATGTCCAGAGAGCATAGCCAATCGTTTTCTTGAATCATGGGAAGAAGGGTGCCGAGGGAAGCCATCCTGAATTTTTCTCAGACTAGGAATTTGTTCAGGGCCCTGAGGTCTAGGATGGGACGCATCCCCCCAGTTTTCTTTTGCACAAGGAAGTACCTGGAATAGAATCCCAGCCCTTCTTCCCCTGGTGGAACGGGTTCGACCGCATTGGCCTTTAGAAGGGCAGAGAGTTCCTCTGCAAGTACCTGCTTGTGCTGGAAGCTGAAGGATTGAGCTCTCGGTGGGCAATTTGGAGGCCTGGACACCAGATTGAGAGTGTATCCTAACTGGACTATTTGAAGAACCCACCTGTAGGAGGTTAAAAGAGGCCACCTTTGGTGAAAAAATATCAACCTCCCCCCGACAGGCAAGCCACACAGCATGGACACTTTTACTGTGGCTATGCTGCACTGGAGCCAGTCAAAAGCCCATCCCTTGCTTTTGCTGGGGAACCCTAGGGGCCCATAGGCGCACACTGTTGACGGGAACGTGCATGCTGGGACTGAGCCTGAACCAGCTGCCGAGAAGCAGGAGTGTACCTACACCTGTTATAGGAATAGGGAGCACTCCTGTTCCCTCAAAAAAACCTCCTAGATGAGGAGGCGGTAGCAGAAGATGTCCGGCAAGAGAGAGAATCCATGGCATTATGATGCTTTTTTATCTGATCGACCATGTCCTCTACTTTTTCTCCAAAAAGATTCTCCCCCCCAGAAAGGAACATCCGCCATTTGCTGCTGGGTCTTATGATCCAGGTCAGAGACATGCAGCCATGAGAGTCTGCGCATCACTATACCTTGAGCAGCTACTCGGGAAGCCACATCAAAAGTGTCATAAGACCCCCTGGCCAGGAATTTGCGACATGTCTTCTACTGCCTGACCACCTGGTGAAAAGGTTCAGCAAGCTCCGGAGGAAGTGCTTCAACTAAACTGGACAGTTGCCTCACCGAGTTCCGCAAGTGGATGCTCGTGTAGAGCTGGTAAGTTTGGATCTTGGCGGCGAGCATAGCGGCCTGATACGTTCTCCTCCCAAAAGAATCCAAGGTCCTAGACTCTCTGCCTGGGGGGCGCCGAGGCATAGTCTCTAGTACTCTTGGCTCTTCTGAGAGCAGAGTCCACCACCATGGAATCATGAGGAAGTTGGGCCTTCATCATTACAGGCTCTCCATGGACTCTGTACTGGGACTCGGATTTTTTGGGGACCACTGGATTAGAAAGAGGGCACGACCAATTTCACATAAGCACTTCCCTCAGTGTATTATGCAAGGGGGCCGTAGCAACCTCAGCAGGCGGAGAAGGATAATCCAAGACCTCGAGCATCTTGGCCCTGGGCTCATCCACAACCTCCATAGGGAATGGAATGTCCTTAGACATTTCCCGAACAAAAGATGAAAAAGAGAGACTCTCAGGTGGAGACATTCTACTCTCAAATGGCAGAGTAGGATCAGAGGGGAACCCCACATGACTCCTCCTCCGAAAAGTATCTGAGGTCTTCCATCTCTTCCCACGAGCACTCATCGGTATTGGACAAAAGCTCCCTAAGAGCAGCCCGAACCCGAGCCTGTCTCGACGTCGAGGATCGACGACCTCGTGGGGGGTGTTGAGAAGTCGACTCCTGCCTGGACTCCGGCGAAGCTTCCTCCACCGCCGTCGAGGGGGAATCGACCGGGGTGGCAGCCAACACCAGTACCGCAAGTGGTACCGAGGACAGGGACCTCCTCACAGGTGATGGCCCAGATGCTGCCTCTGCAGTCGGTACGGAAGGCGCAAGCACCCCCGACACCGAGGCAGGCTGGCGAAGCAACCCTTCCAGAAGCCTTGGAAGAAGGATCCTGTTGTGCTCGTCGAGAGCTTCCATCGGAAAAGGCTGGGGGGCCGGTGCAGGAGTCGGTTGCAGAAACTGAGGAGGCTCAAGAGCAGGCACCAGGCTGCCAGATGACCGGTGCATCGGCACCTCCTGAATGGAGGGTGAGCGGTCCTCCCGGAGCCGACGCTTCTCGGGTGCAGACTCCTCCCCAGAGCTCTCGGTACTGTGCATGGAAGGAGATCAATAACAGTGCTTCTTAGCCTTCGCTCGACGCCCGTCATCGAGACTCCTCAGCACCAAAGAGGAGGACGTAGAATCCTCACGCCTCCTCGGGGCCAGGTCCGACGCAGATCAGTCCTGGGGTGCCTGCATAGCAGTAGGCCTCGAGATAGGTGGAGACCCACTCAATGCCTCGCTGCTCCCAGCTTGATGCGGTCTTTCGGCAGCCATTACCTGGACTCTCGGTGTCGCTATTTCCCTCGACGTCGATGTCCTCGGTACCGATGTCAATGCCGACGTCGAAGGACCGGACCAATCTGGAAAATGTTTCTCACACTGAGCCTCTTGAGCCACTTGGGTCAGTTTCTTCATCAATTTACACAGCTTACAGGCAGCTGGAAGATGGTCGGGCCCAAGACACTGAAGACACCAGGCGTAGGGGTCGGTACTCGAGATGGTCCAGTTGCAGCGAGTACAACGCTTGAAGCCGCTAGGAGTCCTCGATGACATGGACGGAAAAACAGCGGTGGCGAAATTAAAAGGCTCGATGGTACCAAATAAAAAGGCACACAAAAAAAAGGGGGGGCAAAAAAAACCCCGGCCGAGCAGCCTAAGGACGGCCGCAACGAAAACGAAAGGAAACTTAAAGAAGGTGACAAAAACTAAGAAAAATAAGGAAAAACAGCGGGAAGCTGAAAAAGCTAAAAAAAAAAGAGGCGTTAAACACCAAAAAAACAGTCTCCCGAGCCGCTCTGAAGCGCGAAGAAAAAGCACGTCTTCACTTTGAAGCAGATCAAAGAAAACTGAGTAGGGGCACAGTTGCATCGCGGGAAGCCATTCGCGCAGTGCGTTCGGCCCGCGTGACAGCACATTCTGGAGAGTTCTTTTTTTTCTTTCAAGTTCCGGTCTCCTGGGCCGTCGCGGACGACGATCCATCAGTGAGAATATTGAGCCTGCTTGTCCTCGGAGAAGTAATACTTCCAAGTAGTTTAACCTGGTCATGAAAGGATGAGGAAAATGCCTAGTCCAACTAAAGCAGCCAGGTATGAGGTAAGAATTTAAGAGCCTAATGGCTTCCCCTGTATCTTTCAATTATTACTGTTATGTTAATGCTGCTTTTATACCACCTTCCTTGAATGAAATTTAACCCAAAACAGTTTACAGCAAAAGTAAAATGAACAAATGAAAATGTCTACATTTCAACATATTTTCCATTTTTTGATGCAGTAAAACATTATCTTTTATCAGTCAGGCATAAGTATCCTGAACAAAATTAACCTTAAGACTCTGCTGGAGTTATTGCTTCACAATACTTCCCTGCAGAACATGTTGTTCATACTTGCTCACCACCTCGAAATGCAAGTCAATTTTTGGAACCACTATATATTCTATGGAAGCAAAAATGAAGTATTGTATCTGAAGGAAACTGACCTTCAGAAGCCTTAAAATCCAAACTATAATCAAGAGCTACCAAAGTTTTCTTCTTAGGAATTACTGAATATTCTGAAGCTGTCATATCTCTGGGTTCCACCCAAAACTATAGTTTGTTCAACATTCAAAAGCTAAACCCTCAAGGAAGAAATGGGACAGCAATTAAGACTTCTTTTTCAACAATGTACCTCAACTCTGGCTTTGTAAAATTCAATATCGTGCATTCGCTCCTTGTATCGGTTGACTTCACTGTCAAGCTTGTCAACTCTGACCGCCTTTTCTCGTAGTGCATCTAATTCATCACGATATACTCTGGCAGATCGAGCATCAGCAAGCAGATTCATATTCTGGTAAATAAATGACAATGAAAAATGATGCAACATACATAAAATTAAACAAAATGGAATCATTTACCTGTAATGCTTATTCTTTAATGATAGTAGCTCAAGGGAGGAACTTTTATTAGTCACATGATCTGCATCATGCATATTGAAGAAGGAATACTTGGCGCATGGCATTCAGTGAATATGAAAGTAGTCAACATCACGCCGAAAGGGTAGAAGATGCTACAGAAGTATTTTCCCAGAAAAAGTTCCGGCTCATAGTATTATTATTATTACATTTGTACCCCTCGCGCTTTACCATCAGAGAATAAACATTTCACTTTCTCTAAAGACAAGTAGCCTTAGTAGATGTATCCTGGCGATTAGTTAGCTAACAGCTGTCTAAATAAAATATGAGAAATAGCAATGCCAAAAAGAGGCATAAAAGCAAATATTTATGACAAAAGAAATCTGTTTTATCATTTTGCCCATTTTATATTATCTATTTACTTTCAAGGATACAAAAATGGGTTAAATTAGAACAAAAACGTGAGCAGTAGCACCAATCGTCAAGGCTTCAACCCTATTGTCCGCTTGTGCATCTTTCATACATACTCATAATTCAGCACACGCATATTCAATTATCTTAAAACATTTTTTTCAATTCCATTGACAGTAACAGCACATCTTACATTCACATGCCTCAAGCTTGAAACAAAAAGTGATGGGCAGTGAGCATTCGGCCTACAAATTCTTATGGCCTTTCTTAGGAAATGTAACTATATTGATAGGGAACAGGTTTGTGATTTGCCAGTGAGGATAAAAGCTAGTACACAGCACATTAAAAACATAGCTGGAATGCTGAGATAAAGTACCAACAACAACGAAAAAAATACAAGAACAAGAATCAGGCACTGCCATTAATCCTGTCATGATCCCCACTTACTTATAAAAATTTCAAGACTTGTCTAATCCTGTTCATCATGTGTTAATTTAATTAAAAGTACCCTTGCACACTATAGCCAAGTGACAATCTAGCCATTAGAGGACTCATTCTCTTGGCTCTATATTAGCGTATCCTTGAAGCACATACAAATATACTTAAATAAAATGTGTGAGCATATATTGGGCCAAAGAACAGATACAAAAATGAACTGAATTACCACAAATTTGAAATGTGTGAGGGTAATATTAATTGTCAAGGTTCTCAATGGAAATGAAGCATCATAACTGAAACAGAAGATAATCCTGAAAAACACAAAAAGGCCGAAGAAGGGTGTGAGTTGAGTTATCTTGAGAAAAGACCTTGTAGAAGGATGAGCCAAATCTTAAATCCAGATCAAAGGTAGTTTCAAAGCAGTAAGGCTTAGTGTATGAAAAGGGGACGAGAAGGCCCTCCCTGAATCACAGCTCTACTAAAGGCAACATCACGCCTGGATAGAACAGTCTTGAAGTATTTCACAAAGAATGAAACGACAACCAAGTCACTGTTCTGTAGATGTCTGCAGGTGAAACCATCCAGCCTCTGCCTAGGAAGTTGCCTGCATTTGTGTGAAATGCCTGCAGAGCCCAGCTGGAACAGACTTCTGCAAGCAGCTTCAATCACCTTCCTAACCAACAATGCAACAGATCTAGCATTTCCCCCTATGTGGACATGAAACAAAACAAAAAGCCTACTGGACTTCCGGAAAGAATCTGTAGCTTGCAAATAGCTCAGGAGCACCCTATGGATGTCCAATTTACAGTGCCCAGATATCCCATCTACTCTCTCTATCACTCCCTTGGGGATCCTATGTACTTGTCCCAAACTCTCTTGAATTCAGATACTGTTTTCATCTCTACCACTTCCACTGGGAGGCCGCTCAACAAATTCACCACCCTTTCCATGAAGAATTATTTTCTCAGGTTACTTCTGAGTCTATTCCCTTTCACCAGAGCTTCCTTTCAAGTGAAAGAGACTCGCCTCCTGTGCATTTATGCCATATAACTATTTAAATATCTCTATAATATCTCCATTCTCCTGTCTTTCTTCCAAAGTATACACATTGAGATCTTTAAGTCTGTCTCCATACACTTTATGACAAAGACCACTAACAATTTTAGTAGCCACCCTCTGGACTGACTCCATCCTTTTTATATCTTTTTGAAGGTATAGTCTCCAGAATTGTACACAGTATTTTAAATGAGGTCTCACTAGAGCATTAGACCTTCTTTTTCCTACTAGCCAATCCTCTCCCTATGCACCCAAGCATCCTTCTAGCTTTCAACGTTGCCTTTTCTACCTGTTTGGCCACCTTAAGATTATATTCAATCACATTCGTCCCACCCCTCTTTCATTCATAAAAGTTCTCCACCCCCTAAACTGTACAGTTCCCACAGGGTCTTGTAGCCTGGATGCATGACCCTGCATTTTTAGCATTAAATCTAAGCTGCCAAATTCCACACCATTCCTCTAGCTTCCCTAAGTTCTTCCTTATGTTATGTAAACTATCAGGGGTGTCTACCCTATTGCAGATTTTGGTATCATTTGCAAAGAGGCAAACCTAACTGGATAGCCCTTCAGCAATATCACTTACAAAAATGTTATAAAGAACCAGTCCAAGAACCGAAACTTGTGCAATACCACTGGTAACATCTTTTTCCTCAGAATGAGCTCTATTTACCACTACCCTCTGACAACTTCCACTCAACCAATTCCAAACCAGTCAGTCACTTTAGGGCCCATACCGAGGGCACTCAGTTTATGTATTAGTCATCTATGCGGAACCGAATCAAAGACTTTGCTAAAATCTAAATACACCATATCTAGCGCTCTCCCTCAATCCAACTCTCTGGTCACCCAGTCAAAGAAATTAATCAGATTTGTCTGACAAGGCCTGCCTCTAGTGAAACCATGTTGCCTCAAGTCCTGTAATCCATTGGATTCCAAAAACTTAACTATTCTCTGTTTTAAAAGCGTTTCTATTAATTTACTTACCACAGAAGTCAGACTTACTGGACTATAGCTTCCAACCTCTTTCTTTCTTCCACTTTTGCGGACAGGAACACATCTGCTCTTCTCCAGTACTCCGGGACTACTCCCGACTCTAGAGAAGCAGTGAAAAGGTGATTCAATGATAAAACCAAAGTAACAGAATGAATCTACTGGGGAGATGGGAAGATTGAAGAAAGTAAGCTGTTTGAATGGTTTGCTTAGTGGTCCAGAAATCCAGCAGACAGTAGTTTTACATGGGTTCAGAACAAGCCTATGAGAAGTCAACCAATTTGAAACTGATTGAAGGGCAATCTGAAGTGAAGTCAGGTCCAGCGATACAGGAGATGTGGGATACATTAAAAGAGTATCATCTACACAGATAAAAATCGAATATTATGATCTTGCAAAAGAATGGCTAAAGGAATAATAAAAATATTAAACAGTAAAGGGGAAAGAATAGATCCTTGAGGTACTCCACAACAAATGGATACCTCTGAAGATGTGGCAGCAGTTGTGGCTACAGGAAAAAAATGGTTAAAGAGAAATGACCTGAACTAAGCAAGGGTTCCACTGGATAAACCAATTGACTGAAGAAAACAAATTAAGAAAGTATGATTCACCAGATTAAAGGCAGCTGACAGATCAAAAACAAAAAATTCCCAGCAATCTCCTATTTTTCCAGAGCAGAATGCAGATCACTGATCAAGGTAGTAATAGTTGTTTCTGTACTATGGTTAGATCTAAATCCAGTCTGCCTAAGGTGTAACACTTTACCTTGTACAACATGAGACAAAAACTGATTGAAAACTAAGACTAGAAATTGGGGGGGGGGGGGGGGAGAGGTAATTCATAGGGTCCGATGGATCTAGGAATATCTGATGAACGACCGAGGTGCTGAGAGACCATTCGTGAGGTTGAAGGACTCTGCTCAGTTTGTCTGCTTCAGCATTCTGCTTCCCGGCTAGATAAATAGCTCTTATAAAGATGTTTCAAGAAGCCACCCAAGTCCAGATTTGGATTGCTTGTCAACAGAGGACGTAAGAACAGGTTCCTCCATGTTTGTTCAGGTAATACTCTGCTACCTGTTTATCTGTGCAAACTAGTATAACCTGATGGAGAATGCGATTCTGGAATGTTTTGAGAGCTCACAATTCCTGGAGGTTGATATGATGTCATTTCTCTTGTAGGGACCAAGAACCCTGTGTATGGAGACCGTCGAGGTGAGCTCCCAAACATGTCATGGAAGCATCTGTGGTGAGAACCTTGTGATGTAGAGAGGGTTGGAACTGAAGGCCTCAGGTGAGACTTAGGATACAGAAATGTGCAGGGTTTGAGAAATCATAACTACCACACCATTCCTTAGCTGTGGAATCCACTTTAAAGCGCACTCACAGTGCCAGATCTCATGCTTCCCCTTCTCCAGGCAAAGAAGCGAGAACATTAGACTCTTTTGGCAGAAAAACTCTTCAACCCTCAATGCTAACTAATCATATCTTGGATTATCAACTTTATTCCACAATTTACTTAACATCTCTAATACAAAGTACTCTATCCTTTGTGAAATCCCTTCCGTATGACAAACGAGAGAAAATCCATAAGCTACACAGAAAGCTTCTAGGCCGTCATAAATATCTTGTGAAGCAGGCCTTTGATGTCTCTTCGCATATCTTTGCCTTAGCAGTAGCAATACGCCAATTATTCTGGATCAAGGTCTCCGGCCATGAATCTGCTATCCAGGAGAGTTTATCCAATGTCTCTCGTCATGGAGAAAATTTGTTTGGTGACAAAGACAAGGAAGTGGCCAACCTAATTAAAAAAAAAAATAAGGTAGACCTCAAACACCTACTGCTTCTGCTAGAAGATTTCCAGGAGGATACCAATGCTCCAACTACTATATATCTATGAGGAAAGGCTAAAGCGGCTAGTTGGCATATTAAGCAGCATAAAATGAATTTTACTGTTTTGGGATCTTGCCAGAAACTTGTGACCTGGATTGGAAACAGGATACTGGGCTTGATGGTCCTTTGGTCTGTCCCATATGGCACTGCTTATGTTCTTATGTCATTAACACCTACTCCTCCTCCACCTTTATGCCCCAATGCTTGCATCCAAGACAGCAGTGAGGTCAAACATCCCAGATGCTCTCTCAGTTCAAGCGATTTATCTGTCAGGAGGAGGCTCGTTCCCTTCCAACAGAGGTGGCGTCTCATAACCTTTGACCGATGGATGCAGACTGGATGGACCGTGCAGGTCTTTTTCTGCCATCATCTACTATGTATACTATGTATATGTTACACACCATTCAGCTTGGCTATGCTCTGTGCTAGCAAAAAATACCCCCCCCCCCCCCCCCAATCATCCACCAAAAAAGTCCTGTTTCAGCTGCTTCCAAATGAGATTATTTTGAGAGGAGCTCTCAGCCCTTCTCTGGCAGAATGCAATAGAACCAGTTCCTCTGCTGGACAGGGGTCAAGGGCTCTACTCCAGATAGTTTCTCATTCTGAAAAAGATAGGAGGAGTATGTCCAATTCTCGATCTACGAGACTTTAAAAAGTTTCTCCTGGTATCCCTGTGGTCACTACTTTCCATGATACAATTCAACAATTGGCTTTGCTCTCTAGACCTCAAGGAGGCATACACCAACATATCTATTCTCCCTGCACACAGAAAATTGCTCCCACTGTGGAACATTGCACTATCAATACAAGGTCCTACTGTTTGGCTTGGCTTCGGATCTTGAAGTCTTCACAAAATGTCTAGTAGTGGTAGTTGCAGTACTTCGTAGATGTGGCATCCTCATCTTCCCCTACCTGGATGATTGGTTAATCGAAGCAGACTCTCAGGAGTCCACCGGTGCTTCCATACAGGCCATTCAAATAATTATACTGCTGCGCCACACAGCACTCAAGGATAAAGGGAAGTCACTCATAAGAATACCCAAGGCTGTGCCGCACAGTACTCAAGGATAAAGGGAAGCCACTTATAAGAATACCCAAGGCTGTGCCACACAGCACTCAAGGATAAAGGGACGCCACTTACACAAGAATACACAAGGCTGTGCCACAGAGTCAAATAACAGACAATAGAGACAAAGGGAAAAGCAAGCAAACAGGGAAAGCTGCATTTACATACACAAATCAGATAAGGAGCAATGCTCACAAGAATCAGGAGACAAACACAGCAAAGAGTTAAAGCATGCTAAAGGGAAGGGTTGCTTCTAAAACACAGGGCTTATACTGCAGTCAAAGGTTTAAAGCAAACAAAAAGAGAAACAAACAATGTTCTTACCAAAACTCAGCCAGCACCCACAGCCAGGTAGGGAAAGGAAAGGCAGGCAGAGACAGAGCAAACAGAGCACACACAGCTGCACGGAAGCAAATAAATCAAGGAAAGCAGCTAGTCTGGGGAAGCAAAGTAATCAAGGAAAGCAGCTGGGCTGGCAACAACTGGCTCTCTGAATAAGTGAAAGGTAACAAGGGAAATCACACAAGGAAATAGAACATGCTTATGCTGGAGAGCCTAGATAACAAGGAAATAATCCATTCAGGTTCAAACCAGAACCACACACACACAGAAAAACAGAACAGGGCTTTGCTTGGGAGCAAATTTAACAGGCAAGTAAACCATACAGGTTTAAACCAAAACCTCACACACACTGGGAAACAGAAGAGGGCTTTGCTTGAGAGCAAATCTAACAGGAAAGTAATCCATACAGATTCAAACCAAAACCACACACGCAGGGCTCAGGGCTGTGCCCAGAGGAACAGCTTAACAAGAAGACCAGTTCCCTCAGAATCAAACAACAGTACAACAAGAAAAGGGAAACATAGATCTGTTGCAAAGGCAATGCAGGAAAGCTCCCTGGGTCTTTATAAAGGAGTAGGCTGATGATGTCAGAAGTAGGAAATGACACAGAAGCTGAAAGACCAAAGCGAGGCTTGCCTTCAGGGACACTAAAGCAAGGCTTGGCTAAAAGGAAGAAGAACAACAGGAAAAAAGGCAGTCTGGAGAGGTCACAGAGCTAGATACAGAGAAACAGTAGGTCTGGACATAAGGGCATGGCCACAACCATGACACACATGCTATATGCAGGTACTCTCTCTGTCCCTAGAGGGCTCACAATCTAAGTTTTTTTGTACCTGGGGCAATGGAGGAGCTGCAGTGGGAATTGAATCCAGGTTGCCACCTGCCCGCAGCACTAGCCATTAGGCTATTCTTCCATTCCAGCTACTCTTCCACTCTTGATGCTGCATCGGTGCACCAGATGTCGATGTTAATGCCAGTGCAGGTTCTGTGCTTGATACCAAATGCTGATGCAGAACCAAAAGGTTTTTCACACTAGACTTTGCAGGCTTTAAGGGTTCTTGCTTAAATGCACTGGCAGAGGTTACAATGAAAGTCCCAATGTTCTGGACATAGGCACTGAACAAACCTGCTATGGGGGATCTGTGCCTGAAATAGTCCTACTGCATCAAGTACACTTCTTAAAGCCACTTGGTACCCTCGATGACATGGAGGGAAAAACGACCAACGCTGCTATGTTAAAAGGCTCTATGGCCTGAGGAGGAGTAGTCGCATACTCCAAAAAGTTTGATGTTTCACGGGTATGAGAAAGGCTCAGAGGTCTGTTGGGCTGAAAGTTGAAAAATCGAAAAAAATATAGAAAAAATTAGTAAACTGTACAAAATATTATTGAAAAAGGTAAAACATGAAGAAAATGTATCCCGAAAAAGGCAAAAGTTTTTCATGCTGAGGAGAGAAAGCCTGCTAGTCCTGTGCTCATGCTTCGGGCTGGAAGGCACCCGCGCATGAGTGGTAAAGATTTAAAGTGACAGTGCACGTGGCAGTGTCTGCACTAGACTCCATGGATGACATCACCCATATGTGAGAATATTATGCCTGCTTTTCCTCAGAGAACAATTTGTTAAGCAATTCCACCTTATCTTTATCAGCTTCTACATATTCCTCCCCTTCACCTTTGATTCTCACAATGCCACTTTTGCACTTCCTGGAAAGCAGTGGGAAAAACTGAAAGGAGCTCTTGTAAGGGCAGCAATCCTTTTTATAAGAAAAGTAAATAAAAGTAAGAGGAAAAGAAAGATACTTTGGTTCTCAAAAGTAGTAGCTGAAAAGGTAAGGAAACTGAGTTTAGCCTTTATAAACTACAACAGATTGCAGAAAGAGGAAGACAGGCAACAATATCTGGAAACGCTAAAAGAAGCTGTTAGACTAGTCAGGAAAGCAAATATGCAAATGGAAGAAAAAATAGCCAATACAGAAAATTCTGATCTATTGCAATAACTAAACTTTTCAAGGAAGGTTCTAACTTTTAGAATAGACCATTTACTACAAAAAAAAAGTTCTGATCAGAAATTGCATTTAGACCAACCAAGAGAAATTTTGTCTTATCACAGTTTAATTTTAGGCGATTGTTGGCCATCGAAGTGGTAATTTGAGAGATACAACCCTCTATTCGATGTTTTATTGAATGTCATTCCATGTTGGGATTAAAACTGTGATATCATTCACGAGTATAAAAACATGAATCCTGTGGCCTCTAAGGCATAATCTAACGAGGCCATGAGCACACTGAATAGAACAGGGGAAAGTGGTAAGCCCTGCAGGATCCCACAATCTGCAGTCCAACTCTCTGAATATGATACATTCATTTTTACCAAATTATATCTCTTAACCAGAAAACCTCAGAACCAATTCAAGACATGACCAGTTCACCCAATGCTGCTCAAGGTGGTAATTAATAACTCATGGTGTACCATATCAAAGGCAAATGATAGATCAAATCATATAATGAGCGCCTTTTTACCCTCCACCAATAATACATTTATATCATATATTAAAGCGCATAATGTGGATTCAGTGCTAAAATTAGCCTGAAACCCTGACTGAGAGCGATGTAGAACATCAAACTTCTACAGATATTCAGCTAACTGTATGGTGACCAACCTTCCATTAATTTTGTCAAAAATAGTATGCAGGTCACAGGCTGATAGTAACGTACATTAGCCCATGTTTCCTGCTTATTTTTTAGTAAAGGGGTAAAAATGATATTCCCTAGTGAGGATGGGAAAAGGCCCCCAGACAATGTGTTTGTTAACAAATCATACATTTAAACATAGAAGAGGCAAACCTCTTAAGTGTAGTTAGGCATACATCCAACCGAGAGTAAGACTTAGAAAATTTCTTAATTAACCAGTCCAAAACTATCCCTTATGTTAGAAGGAGTTGCAATATCATCATATCTAAGAGTTGGATATTCCTCATTATTATTAAATTGTGCTCCGATATTAGCAATCTTTTCTCTAAAATATAGTTAACTGTTCTGCTGTTGAAGTAGCCTCAAAGGAGGAGACAGTGCTTTAATCCATATTAAGTATAACTACTGAAAAAAGACATTTAGTATTAGTAACATCCTTACTTATCAATTTAGAATAATAGGTCTTTTTATTTTCAGTTAATTTAGGGGGGAGTGGGGTCTTTTACTAAGGTGCGCTAGCGTTTTCAGCTTGTGCTAAAAACCACCTGGCGCTAAACGCTGAAATGCCTACAGGAATATAATGGGCATCTCAGCGTTTAGTGTCAGTTGATTTTTAGCATGAGCTAAAAACGCTAGCGCATCTCAGTAAAAGACCCCATACTTTATAAGTTATAATTGCCCATCTTCATCTAGATTTATTAATATCATTTTTGTCCTTTTTCCAAATCCTCTCCAATTTCCTGCAAAACTTATTGCTCAAAATTAGCTCAAGGTGTAAAAGCAAGTCTTTACCACTGTCTATCATCACCATTCAAAGTGAACGGGCTGTGTCATGATTAGAACACGGCAGCCACTAGTGTAGCTTAGTAAACAAGGGGGTAAGTTTTTTTTTAATGTAATTGTATTCTGAGTGGTACTATGATTTTAATGTTTTTAAAGTATTGTCTGTTTTTTTTATGTATAGGTTATTCATAGTTACTTATTCTGTTTTCATAAGGCTCTTTGACCCCTGAAGCAGGCTCACATGCAGAAACATGGCCATGTTGGGTCCTTGATGTGTTTCAATTGCTGACTATATTAAAGGTCCTACATACTGAGATTTTGGAATCCTCGCTTTTTTTTTTGCTTCACTCCTTTGGTGGTGTTTGGTTTTTTATATGCATGATTATCAAAGTTTTGAACATTAACATTTGCTGGGAGGAAATTATGTGACTGTAATATAATAATGAATTGTTACAATCCAGCTCATTTTCAAAAGAGATCCCAGGCCATCTTCCGACACAAATCAGGAGATGGCTGGCGATCTCCTGAACCCGGCTAAATCGGTGTAATCGAAAGCCGATTTTGGCCGGTGCCAACTGCTTTCCATCGCGGAGCCGGTGAAACTTCAAGGGGGCGTGTCGGTAGGGTAGTGAAGAAAGGACAGGGGTGGGACTGGGGCGTGCTCACGAGATGGCCGGCTTCGCCCGATAATGGAAAAAAAAAGCCAGGCTTGACGAGCATTTCGCCGGCTTTACTTGGTCCCTTTTTTTCATGACCAAGCTTCACAAAGGAGTCCCAACTGACCAAATGACCACCGGAAGGAATTGGGGATCACCTCTCCTTATTCCCCCAGTGGTCACAAACCCCCTCCCACCCAAAAAAAACCCAAAACGTTTTTCCCAGCCTCTATGCCAGCCTCAAATGTCATACCCAGCTCCCTGACACCAGTATGCAAGTCCCTGGAGCATTTATTAGTGGGTGCTGTGCACTTCAGGCAGGTGGACCCAGGCCCATCCCCCCTACCTGTTACACTTGTGGTGGTAAATGGGAGCCCTCCAGCCCCCCCCCCCACCCAAAACCCACTATACCCACATGTAGGTGCTCCCCTTCACCCCTTAGGGCTATGGTAGTGTTGTAAAGTTGTGGGTAGTGGGTTTTGGGGGGGCTCAGCACACAAGGTAAGGGAGCTATGTACCTGGGAGCTATTGTTATTTTTTTTTTTAATTTTTAGAAGTGCCCCCTAGGATGCCCGGTTGGTGTCCTGGCATGTGAGGGGAGCCAGTGCACTACAAATGCTGGCTCTTCCCACGACCAAATGCCTTGCATTTCGCCGGGTTTGAGATGGCCGGGCCTGGTTTCCATTATGGCTGAAAATCGAAGCCAGCCATCTCCTCTACACCCGGCAATCGATTTAGCCGGCTCCAACCGTATTTTGAAAATGCGGTTGGCTCCGCCAACTTGCGGCGCCGGCCCCAAAGATGGCCGGCCAGCTATTTGGCAGGTGCCGTTCGATTATGCCCCTCAATGTTGACTAATACATTCGAATTCACAAGGTGACAAAAATCATAACTAAAAAAATGTTAGATATTTATTTATTGCATTTGTATCCCACATTTTCCCACCTCTTTGCAGGCTCAATGTGGTGACAGGTTTCTTTCATCTTGTCTCTCCAAGAAATCTCTTATTTATAATCAAATCTCTGCATTCACTCGCCATTACAAACATAGAAACAAGACGGCAGATAAGGGCCGTATGGCCCATCCAGTCTGCCCATCCTCAGTAACCACTAACTCCTCCTTTTCCTAAGAGATCCCATGTGTCTGTCCCATGCTTTCTTAAACTCAAGACACAGTCTTCGTCTCCACAACCGCCACCAGGAGGCCATTCCATGCATCCATCACCCTTCCCGTGAAAAAGCATTTCTTCAGATTCGACCTAAGCCTATTCCTCTTAACTTCATCTTATGCACACTCATTCCAGAGGTTTCCTTCATTTGAAAAAGGCTCACCTCCTGTACATTAATGCCACTGGGGTATTTAAACATCTCTTATCATATTCCCTCTCTGCCACCTCTCTTCCAGCGTATACATGTTGAGGTTCCTAAGCCCATCCCCATATGTTTTATGACCAAAACCACTGACCAATTTTGTAGTCGGCCTCTGGTCCAACTCCATCCTGTTTACACTTTTCCATAACTGCAGACCATATTCTAAATGGGGCCCTCCAGAGACTTGTACAAGGGCACTATCACCTCTTTTTTCCTGCTTGTCATCCCTCTCCTTATGCACCTGAGCATCCTTCTGGCTTTGAGTGTCGCCTTTCTACATGTTTGTCCACTTTAAGGTCATCAAACACAATCACCTTCAAGTCCCGCTATTCTTCCATACACAGAAGCTCTTCACCCCCTATAATGTACCGTTCCCTCAGGTTTTTATGACCCTGCATTTCTTAGCATTAAATCTTAGTTGACAATTGTTGGACCATTCTTCAAGCTTTGCTATCCACACCTTCCAGGGTGTCCACCCTACTGAGTTCGGTATCATCCTCAAAGAGACAAACCTTACCAGACAGCCCTTCTGTAATATCATTCAAAGATGTTAAAAAGAGCCAGCCCAAGGATCGATCCCAGTGGTACACCACTTGTAACATCCTTTTCCCCAGAGTAAACTCCATTTACCACTACCCTCTGTCTCCTTCAGTTTAACCAGTTTTTAACCCAGTCAGTCACTTCAGGTCCTATACCGAGGGCATTCAGTTTACTTATCAGTCGCCTGTGCAGAACCATGTCAAAGGCTTTGCTAAAATCTAAGTAAACTACATCTACCCCCCCCCCCCCCCACACACACACACACATCTAAATGTTTGGTCACCCAGTCAAAGAAGTCAATCAGATTTGTATGACAAGATCTGCCTCTTGTGAAACCATGCTGCCTCGGGTACAGTAGTCTGTTCGATTTGAGAAACCTCACAATCATCTGCTTTAGAAGCGTTTCCATTAGTTTACTCACCATTGAGGTCAGACTGATCAGTCTGTAATTCACATCCTCCTCAATGCTTCCATTCTTGTGCAGAGGGACCACATCCACCCTTCTCCAGTCCTCCTGGACCACTCCAGATTCTAGGGAAGCATTGAACAGGTCAGACAGCGGAGCTGCCAGAACCTAAGTTCCATGAGTATCCTCAGATGTATGTATCCCATCAGGCCCCATTGCTTTGTCTATTTTTAGTTTAGCCAGCTCCTTCGTGAACACAGTCTTCCGAGAATCGGTCCTGGTCTACCATACATCTATCCTCATTAGCATTTGTCTTCTGTGGTCCCGCCCCCGGCCTTTCATCCGTGAACACTGAACATAAATATTTGTCTAGCAGTTCAGCTTTAACCTTATCTTCTACATATTCCTCCCCCTCAGCCTTGAGCCTCACAATGCTATTATGGCACTTCCTCCTGTCGCTTACATATCTAAAAAATGTCTCCCATTTTTTTTTCACTTTAAATATTTTTATTAATGAAGCAACTTGCAACATTCAAGACAGTACAGATAATGCCAAGTTGACCTAAAATATTGGACATCCATATAATATAACAGAAAAGAACAAAACAACAACCCAGTCACCCTTATGGTGAAAATTGAACTATCAACTCCCAATCACTATAAACAAGGGTCTACACCCTCAGCTCTGTCCTACCCCCTTAAATTTGTTCAAGCATATAATTGCCTCACTTCCCCCTCTAGCCCTCCTCTTCCGTTCCTCCCTTCCCTACCACCCCCCTCCCTCCCTTCCTTCCTCCCCCTCCCCAACTATCACCCGTTCCTATCAAAGTTTGATTGTCCCCATCCATTCTTGCAGTTGAGACCATCCTCTCTTGTGCCGTAGCTCCCCATCTCTACGGTATGCCGTTAAGCGTTCCATAACTATGAGTTGTTCTAATTTTGCTTTCCAATCCCCCAAGGAAGGAGGGCCAGTAACTCGCCACTTCCGAGCTATCAGGCATTTTGCTGCCGCCAGACCCCAATGTAACATTTTGCTCCGTTCCCATGAGTCACTGTCATTATACATCCCCAGCAAGCACACCTGTGGTCTGCACACCATGGAATCTCCAAACATTCTTACCAATGCTTTCATCACTGCCTCCCAAAACGGTATCAACCGGGGGCAGGACCACCAAATGTGCAGAAATGAGCCCTTGTCTTTACCACATCTCCAGCACCAGTCAGAAGCATTAGGGTACATACCTCTAATTCTCTCAGGAGTGTAATACCACCTCGATAGCACCTTGTATGCATTCTCTTGCACTAGAGCGCACGTGGAGGCCTTTTGAACCTCCCCACATATCCTCTCCCATTCCTGATCATTGAAGCAGCAATTTAAGTCTGATTCCCATGCTCCCTTGAAGCGAAAGGGGGCAGGGTCACTGCCTCTCATAAATTTGTATAGCACCGAGATGGATCTAGGCACCCTCCGTAATATACCCCATAAATTCTCCAAGCTCTCCTTAACCTGAGGGCTGCCCCCCCCTCCATCCCCTCGCTCCCATAAAATACTTAATCTATAAGTAAGAAAAACGATCTTCCTCAGGGAGTCCATATTGTAACCTCAATTCCTCAAAGCTCTTAATCTGGGCCCCTTGGAGCACATCTCGAAAACTCAAAAGGCCCAAGTGATCCCATCGCACAAAAACCCGATTATCCTTCCCGGCCCTGAACTTCAGCTCCCATCTTATCCCCGCCCTAGTGGAGACCCCATCTCTCTGTCCCCACATCCTCCGAAACTCCTCCCATACAGTGAAAATGTGCCTAAGATATGGGTTATCCACACCCGCCAACCCCCCCCCCCCCAATCACTCAGTGGTCCATAGTAACGATTTTAAACCCCTATGTGGGAAGTACGATTGTTCCACTTGACCTGTTGGCTTAAGCCTGCTCCCTTCCCACTCCAGCACCATCTTGACCTGAGCAGCCTGATAATACCATTCAAGCTGAGGCATTGCTCTACCCCCTCTTTCAATCTCTCCCCATATCACCCTTCCCGCTAACCGGGGATGTTTTCCGTCCCATACAAATTGCAATATCTGGCGTTGTAATTGCTGCATCTCCCGCTTGGGGATCGCCACCGGCAAACACTGAAACAGAAACAGCCTAGGCAAGACGTTCATCCTTATTACCGCCATCCTCCCCCACCACGACAGCCACAACCCTTTTCACCGTGATAATTCAATTCTAATGCACTTCACTATTTTGCCATAATTAAGTCCATAGACTCTACTCAGATCTCTAGGAATACAAACCCCCAGATACCTAATATGACTTCCGGCCCACTTAAAAGCAAACCTCTGCTTCAAACAGTTTTCTTCTTCCTGGGAGACCGAAATGCCTAATATTTCACATTTCTCCATACTAATCCGCAACCCCGCATACCGTTCAAATTCCCCCAGGACATCCACCACCACCTCCAACGTTTTCCCTGGATCTGTCACATAAAGCAACAGATCATCCGCATACAGTGCCATGCGATGTTCCCTCTTCCCCACTGTGAAACCCCGAAACTCCGGATGGCCACGTAACCTCTCTGCCAAGGGCTCTATATATATAGCAAACAATAGGGGCGACAGGGGGCAGCCCTGCCTGGTTCCACATTCAATAGCAAAAAAGGAGGTATACTGGCCATTGATCTGTATACAGGCCTTCGGTGCCGCATACAAGGCTGCTATCCACCTGCAGAAATTATCCCCAAGACCCATATGCTGCATAACCTCTTTCAGAAACACCCAGTCAACCCCGTCAAATGCTTTTTCGGCGTCTAGTGTTAACAGTATTGCCACTGGGAGTCTCTTCTGTGCTTCCCATTGCAAGTGGAGGGTACGACGAATGTTGTCACCCACCTGTCGACCTGGGATAAACCCCGACTGGTCATCCCCTATCAACTTTGGTAGGACCCGTCCCAACCTGTTGGCCCACACCTTGGCCAGTATCTTTACGTCAACATTTAAAAGTGAAATGGGTCTATAGGAGCCACATACAGTGGGATCCTTTCCTGGCTTAAGCAACAAAGAGATCCCTGCTTCCATCATTGAATTTGAGATCCCCCTTCCCTCCAATACTCCATTCCCTAGCCTGATAAGCTGGGGCCCCAACTCCTCCGCATAACACTTAAAAAACCGAGCGGTGTAACCATCCAATCCCGGGGCCTTCCCATTCGGGAGGTTCTTAATTACCCCATAATGTCTCCCATTTTTACAATATCTTTTCCTCCATTTGCTTCTTTGCTTTCCTGATAGCTTTTCCAAGTATTTTTGCCTGTCTTCCTCTTTCTGAGTCACCTTGTAATGTATAAAGGCTAATCCTTTTTCCCTTACCTTTTCAGCTACTACGTTCGAGAACCAGAGCGGCCTTCTTTTCCTCTTACTGTTATGTAATTTTCTAGCATAAAAGTTTGTTGCCTTTAGAATAGCTCCTTTCAGTTTCACTCACTGATGTTCCACTTCCTTCGGCTGTTCCCATCCAACTAACTCGAACCTGAGAAATTCCTCCATCTCGGCAAAGTTATTTTGAAATCTAGGACCTTCAATCTCGAATAAGCCTTCTCCTCCTGCATTTTATCCGGTGGTCACTAGATGCCAAATGATCTCCCACTGTAACATTGGAAACATTCTCCCCGTTTGTAAGCACCAGGTCTAGAATTGCTGCATCCCACACCAACAATTCTTCCTGCAGAGAATCTAAGATCCCTTTGCTTCTAGATGACCCTGCAGCAGAGACACTCCAACTGACGTCCGGCATATTAAAGTCACATATTAGTAGTACCTCCCCTTTCTTAGCTATCCTGTGATTGTTTTTCAAGAATCTCATACTGGATATCTGCACACCTATTAAAATTGAGCACTAATCTGTCCAACTCTGAATAACAATTTATTTCTCTGTCTACATCTGTTTATAATCTGGGTATGTGGTTGAACTCGGATTAATGTGATGAATCACAAGTCTGTGTCTGTCAAGTAACTGCTTCCACCTTCACTACATTATGTTTTATTAGTCAGGTACATTTGCTCTTTATTGGGGGCCCTTTTACAAAAGTGCGCTGAAAAATGGCCTGCAGTAGTGCAGACGTGTGTTTTGGGCGCGTGTAAAATCATTTTTCAAAGCACCTGTAAAAAAATGCCTTTTTAAAATTTTTGACGAAAATGGACGTGCAGCAAAATGAAAATTGCCATGCGTCTAGTTTGGGTCTGAGACCTTACCACCAGTCATTGACCTAGCGGTAAGGTCTCATGCGGTAACTGGGCAGTAATGGTCTACATGCATAAAATGCCAATTACCGCACAAGCGCCAGAAAATAAAAATATATTCCGGCGCATGTCAAAAATGAAATTACCACAAGGGTCACGTAGTAGCTGGGCAGTAACTCAAAATTGACAAGCGTTGGGCGCGTGCAGGCACCTACGCGGCTTAGTAAAAGGGCCCGTTGATGATCTGCAAAAGATTATTCATGCCTTTATTTTCTCTAAATTGGATTACTATAATATTTTATATATGGGTATCAGGAAAAAACAACTATGTTGTTTACAGCTCATACAAAATACGGCAGCAAGGGTTATTTTATGTAAAACGAGATTTGAGAAGGTGACTCCACTTTTACTCTCCTTACATTGGTTACTATTGTAAGCTTGGATTGAGTTTTAAAATTCTGTGTCTGATATCAAGATACTTCATGGACTGAGCCCAGGCTATTTATCTGTTCTGATTCAATTAAGATCAAGTTTTACTCTTAAACATTCAGTACAACTTAACAAACGTGATATTCTTTCTGCTTCTTCCATTAGGTTAGCATCCAATTGTAAGAAAAATGTTTAAAGCAGTTGCTCTCAGTTTACAGAATTCTTTGTGACTTTTATTGAGAATTGAATGTAATTATTTGGGGTTTCATAAACTATTGAAAACCTGATTATTCTCCAAATATGTGAATTAAGTTTGGTAGAACTGTTCTACTTTTTCTTTTCCTTTTACATTGTAAACCATCTAGAGCTTTCAGTATTGACAGTATATAAGAATTTTTATACTGTATTTATTATACTGATCATTGGTGAGATATCATCTGGATTATTGTGTCCAGTTCTAGGGCTGTGTCTTGGAACGGATTTAGACAAAGTAGCAGGGCGATATCAAAATGGTGTGGGATCAACAAAAGCTCTATGAAATGACATACAAGGATTTGTGTATACCCAAGCAGAATGGCAAGAAAACAATGTATATGATACAGACATTTATCTCAAAGGCAAAAATAGCAAAGAAGAAGCAAACGTCGTTAATTTGAAATTCTATTGCCACACATTATGCTGAAGCTCAAAGAAGTGAACTCAGGAGTAACATTAGAAAATATTTCTTCAAAGACTGGGTGGTGGCGGCGGCAAGTAAAAGTATCTTAGAAGAGGTGGTGTAGCCAAAAACAAAAACAGAATTCAATTCAAATATGGGAAAAGCATAGACAATTCCTTAGCTGCACAAATGGTGAAGAATAAATCAGGTGGTCTTTTTACTAAAGCTTAGCTCGAGTTATCTGCAGAGGTCCCGTAGGAATAAAATGAGCTCTGCTGCAGATAACTTGAGCTAAGCTTTAGTAAAAGACCCCCTCAGAGATTAAACTTGGTCTACAGCACTATAAAAGGAAGACAAGAAGGGAGATAAAGACCCTAAAATATATCATATTCTCTTTTCTTATGGACCTGTCAGTTTGCTATTCTAGTAGAGAACACAACAATCTGGTAAAACATTTTTCCAAGGTCAAGCCACTTCGAATCTAGGCCCAATACAGACAAATCTCATAGGAGGCAATTATATAACCTAGGCACTAACATTTACATGTGCATTACACATGTACATGTTTAAAATACTAGGACATATGCATGTATCTGCTAACATGCCACTTAAATGTTAAACTGCAAATATCCACTTAACTTTTTCAGTACATATTTGCAAGGGATCTGTACACACAGGTAAAGCATGTGTAACTTAGAGAGTACTTTAAGTTATGCAGATTCCTGCAGCACTTAAGGCAGTCACTCATACACCAGCTCTATGGCTGGCATGAGTGCAAGCACCTAAACATTAGGCGCATCGATACCGACAACTAAGTTCCTTGATAGAATAGTCTCCTACTGCACCGTCCTCAGGACGCCTACATGGAGATGCCCAGTTTTAGAATTGTCCTCAACATGTTCTTGGCTTCCTGAAAGTCCATTAGTAAATCACACACTGAAATAGAAATTGCTGATGGTCACAGTATATGGGGTATGTTTTAGTTACCTGAATTTTATTAGGATTTTAATTATGAATTTTTTAAAATGAATCTTATGTCTTTTTTTTTTGTTACATTTTGTACCCTGCGCTTTCCCACTCATGGCAGGCTCAATGCGGCTTACATGGGGCAATGGAGGGTTAAGTGACTTGCCCAGAGTCACAAGGAGCTGCCAGTGCCTGAAGTGGGAATTGAACTCAGTTCCTCAGGACCAAAGTCCACCACCCTAACCACTAGGCCACTCCTTCACTCTTTTTATGGTTTATGTTCAATCATTTTTATTCAGTGAAAAGTTCAAACACATATACATGTTAACAATAAATTTTTTCTATAGAATTCCCCATTAGCCCCCCACTTTTTCCCCTTCCCCCCTCCCCAAACCTCATCCCTTCCCCCTCCCTTCCCCCCCCCCCCCCCCCATACTAACAGGGTTATAATTAGAAATTTAATAGTCGGCTCCTGGCTGCTGGAGGCAATGTGTTCAAGAGAGGATTCCAAGTGTGTTGGAAGCTCACTCCGGGTCCTGATTTGAAGTCCCCAATTCCCATCCTTTCAACCCTCAGTAGTGCAATCATACAGGCTCACCACTGAGAGGCCGATGGATAATGGTAACATAGCCACTCCGATAGTATCTCTTGCTTGGCAACTATAATAGTCTTATGTACAAATGCAGTGAACCCAGGTGGTATAGGATGAACTAGAACAGGATGACCTAACAACAATTTTGAGTCATATTTCCATCCCGTCTTCCATAACCTAGAAACGTACTGTATTAGCACTTTCCAAAATCGGGCTATTCCTTTGCAAGTCCAAAACATATGTCCAAGGTTAGCCCCGGGATCTCTGCATTTGGGACACTCTCCCCAGGGAGAGAGTCCCATGTGAAAAGCTCGTCTAGGGGAAATATGAAGACGAAGCGCAACTTTGTATTGTCTCCCCCAATGCGTAGCCATAGGTGAGAGTTTGCGCATTGTAAGGATGTAAGATTTGAGCTGAGGTAAGGTAATGTCCATTGGTATGTCTTGTTGCCACATGGCCAGTAATTTAACATAGTCCAGTTCTGTAACAGTATCTCTAATATGTCTGTGATGGATAAGTGATACCTTTTGCTGCGCCGCCAGAAGCCAATTCCTCCTGGACATCCTCTGCCAACTCTTCCCAAGGCAAGGACTGTATATAACGTTTCAATTGGAGATAGTAAAACTCATCAGAGGGAGGCAAAGCAAACTCTGTCCACAATTTCTGAAAAGGCTTAATCCGCCCCTCATGAGTGATTGCATGTAGCAAATATATGATCCCTTTCCGCTTCCATCTGTGGAACGCCAGGTACAGCATTCCCGACGCAAAGGCACGGTTCCCGCATATCGATAGGTAGGGGGTGACCTTTGCTGTAAATCCATGAAGCTTGCACATCCATTTCCAGACGGCCTTAGCTGACCCCATTATCCCAGTTCGCTTTAGTATGCAAGGTAAAGGAAGTCCTATTGAGTGCAAATAACTGCTAAAATGTATTTCTGGGTACAATTGCAACTCTAGTAACCTATTTGTATAATCCTGAGTTCCCCAGAACCAGTCATTTATGTGGCGCATACCACTAGCGACTGTCATATACTTCACACTCAGCAAAGCAAGCCCAGGCCTCCATATTCCACCGGGACACACAATGTAGAAAGAGGGAGGCGGGGCTTCTTCCCCCTCCACAAGAAGGCTTGCACCGATTTTGTTAACTTCCATTCCTCGGCCCTTTTTAAGAAAAGTGAGACACTTTTTGGAACACATATAGCTATTTGGGGACTACCACCATATTAAACAATGCAATGCACCCCAGAAGAGAAAGCGGTAGGGACTCCCAAGCCTGCAACTGTTTTTTAAGTGTCGCGTAACAACCATTGTACATTTTGTTCATATAACACAGACAAGTCAGTGGGGATACACACTCCCAAGTATCTCAAGGAGGCCTGCGCCCACTGAAGGGGGAATTGCCCAGGCCAGGATGTACGCAGCTCAGGCAACACTGGGAGAGCAATGGATTTATGCAGATTTAATCGGAAGCCAGAATAACTTTCATATTGTTCAATTACCTTTAACAGCCTTCCCAAAGTCTTAGTGGGGTCTTTCAATATTACCAATAGATCATCTGCATAAGCCAACACTCTGATATCAGAACCCGCCAAAGTGACCCCTTGAAGATCTGGAGCTGAGGAGATGTTCCACATCAAAGGTTCTAATGACAAAAGGAATAGTAAAGGAGAAAGCAGACAACCTTCCGTGTCCCGCGACTTATCTGGAACTCTGGTTCTTTGGTACCATTAATTACTACTCCAGCCTGAGGCTGGCAATACAGCGCCCGGATTGCGTGCATGAACCACCCCGCTATACCCATAGCTGTCATGGTCTGAAGCAAAAAATCCCACCCGACCCGGTCAAAGGCCTTGCACTAATTGCTCAGCAGGGGGGGGGGGGGGGGGTGGCTCTGCTTGATATAAGGATGTGAAATACTCAGTAAATATCTGCCCTATCCGCTTTTTGTCAGATGTGAGCTTACCCTTTGAGTCTTTCAAAGCGGCCACCGTCCTCGGTGACCCCCAATTCTTTATTAAACGACCCAGCATTCTACTTGCCCGATTGCCAAATCTCTGCAATTTATACTTGTAATACAGAGCGGACCTGGTTTCTTTTTCGTGCAATAAGCTATTTAATGCTACCTGAGTAGCTTTTAAATTTTCAAAAGTTATTTTAGTTGGGTGGTGTAGGTGGGTTCTTTTGGCCTTTTGCAGCTGCTGTTCTAATCTTAATATGCCAGCCGCCCTCTTCTTATCCCTAATACTTCAATAGGCTATGATGGCACCTCGCAAAACTGCTTTAGAAGCAGACCAGAACAGTTCAGGCTGATGAGTAGCGTGTTTCCTATTGTTTTCTATGAATTGTGCCCAGTTCTTCTGTATATGTTTCCTCAAATGTGGATCTGAATGTAAGTACGCAGTGTATCTCTACCCATTCCCACCCCTAGTATCTGTTGTAATATTAAGTTCTATCCATATTAGAGCATGGTCTGCTACTTCTTCGGGGCCAATAGTCGCTGCAGCTACAAGGTGAAATAGGGAGCGGTCCATCAAAATATTGTCTATCCGGGCATATGTACCATGAGCCCTCAATCTATGTGTGTAGTCTCTATCTCCTGGATGTTGTATCCTCCAAGGATCTAACACATTAAGGGTCTGATTAAATATTTGGAACTCCCTGACACGTATCCCCCTATACTGAGAATTATTGGAGTTGGAGCAATCCTGGCGGGATCTAGCACCGCATTGAAATCCCCTGTCACTATCAATCTTCCACCGCTACTATGCAAGCACTTCCCGGCCAGGGATTTAAAAAACGCTGGGTCATAGTTGTTGGGCCCGTATAAAACTAACAACAAAAAGTCTACCCCTTGCAGCCACACCCTAAGAAGAATATAATCCCCTTTGTGCCCTTTATCTAGTAAAGTTGCCTTATATGGGAGTCCCCTCTGGAATAACACCGCCACCCCCCCTTTTCTCCTCTGGGACGAGGCCACATACACCTCGCTAACCCACAGTTTTTGCAGTTTAGAGTGTTCTAGATCCGTTAATCATGCTTCTTGCAAACACGCGATATCAACTTTATGTCTTTTTAACGCTGTTAGGATTTTAGATCTTTTAATTGGGGAGCTAATGCCCCCTACATTCCATGAAATTATCCTGGTGGCCATCTACCCGGGAAACCTATCACTAGTAGGCCATTCCTCCCTACCATGCCAGTCCCTCCCTTTTGCCCTGAATAGTGCTATCCTCCCCCAGCTCCAGATCCTCTCACCCCAGAACACCCCTCCAACTTAACCCCTTTAACAAAACAAACATCCAACCCAGCCTAAGAGCACGCCCTATCTCATAATACCCTGTGAAAGCCATGTTAAATCTAACCCCTTTACCCAGTCTTCCCCAACTCCCTCCACTCACTACCAACCCTCCAGCCATCCTCCCAGGCCAAAGCACTGAGATGGAAAAGGATCACCTGACTTGCAGAGAGCCCTCCACCCCTTCCAGCAAAGGCATACATTACTAACTGCAATTAGTGAACTTTAAACAAATAAAACCTATACATCCAGCAGCAAGTCATCAGTCTCCTTCAATAATGTTTTGCTCCCGCAGGACAGCTTGTGCTTCTTCTAGTGATTTGTATGTTCGCCATTGCCCTTGTAGTAATATTTTCAAAACTGCTGGATATTGAAGTATAAATCGAATCTGTTTCTGTACCAGCGTCGAGCAGAGCAGAGAGGATGAAATTTCCTCCGTTGCTCTTGTACTCCTGCAGAATAATCTTGAAACATCAATACTTGCCGCCCCTCATGTGTTAAGTCTCCTCTACGTATCTTGAAGCCATTCAAAACTTCCAGTTTGTGGTGATAGTTAAGCAGCTTTGCTATGATCACACGCGGTCTGGTTTGTGCTTCCACTTTGCAGCCCACTCGGTGCGCTTTCTCAATCACCAAGGGCCCCCGAGAGTTCGAGAGCGCTAATTCTTTACTTAGCCAATCTGTAAGCCATACCACCAGATTCCTATCCAAAATGTTCTTCGAGAGGCCCACAATCCGGATATTGTTCCTGCGGGAATGATTTTCCAAATCTTCTAGTTTTTCCATGTGCTCCTGCAATTGCTGCTTGACTGCACGAAGATCTCCACTATACCCCTGGGAATCATCTTCTAGAGCCGTGACCCTAGTTTCGAGATCTTCTATGCGGGTCCCCGGTCCCTCCATTTTTGTTTGAAACAAGTCCAATTTCTGATCTAGTACTTCCCACTTGGGTTGCCAAGCCCTCTCGACTGCAGTAGTTAGTTGTTCAAGTTGCAATGCTGAGAAAACCTGGCCCGACTGAGAAGGCATCTTGGATTCCAGGACAGGAGGTTTATTCTTATCTTTCTCTTTTTTCCCGGCTCGAAGTGTCATTCCAACTGGGGATTTGTGAAGATATTTGTCCATAGAGTAGATAAATATTCTAAATTTCAATATTCGATCACTAATTTTGCAGTTCGCTCACGATTGTAGGGCGAGGGCTCTCGAGCTCCAGCCAAACGCAGCTGTTCAGCTCATCGCGTCACGTGATCCCCCCCTTTTATGGTTTTATGAGTGTTTTGTTTCAACTTACCTAGGTTTGTGATAGGCAAGGCATAAATGTAATAACACTTAGGTTTCACCTTATTAACCAGATGAAAATAAGGAATATTGGAAATAGGCAAAAAGCTTTATTTGCAACATTAAGAAGAAAAACAAAGAAAACAATCAGCAACAAATTGTGTTAAGGTAACACACTGCATGAAACAGAGCACAAGTCCAATGAAATGATACTCCACAGGTGCTGGAAAAGGCATTTGGTCCCATGATACACTATTCCCTTCTTTCCTATGCTCAGTAGCTTTTTCTGGAAAGCTCTCCAGACATAGGAGTCAACTTTTCAAAATTTTGGGGGGTGCTAAGCCCAGTGAAAATAACCCTTCCTTGGACACATACAAAGAATTTTCTCAATGTCTCCAAATATTCCGTAATGAAGAACAAAGACAAACAAGAAAGGCAGAAGATCTGCGACGGAAGTAGTGGCAAGAACTTTAATTCTACCCGAAATACTTAGACATCTAAGAAATTCTTTGCCACTGATTTGGGCTAGATTCAGATACTAACAGTGACAGGTTGTAAAACTGTGTATAATGAGCTGCTTTTTAAAAACAGAAGATCCTGAAAAAAAAACCCAAAAAGAAAATCAATTAACTAATGTCATGTGTCAGTTTGCAAAAAAATATATCCATTATGTAATAGAATTTTTAATGTTAGTTGCTTTGAAAATGATAACACAGAATACTGACCTCTTGCTGAAGCCTCTTTAGTTCCACTTCCATCTGCTCAAGCTCTTGTTTACAGTCCAGGAACTGTTCTGTTTTTTCTTCTCTTTAAAGGTATTTAAAAACAATACAAACATAACATTATTTCTGCTAAAATTCCAGAATTCAAAGGGTTTTACTTTTAGTAATTTCAATTAGTTAATTTCTATCTGACCTCTAACCAAATTGATTTTCTAAATCTCACAATGAATAACACCTACCTATTTTTAAACAGCTGATTTAAAAAGATAAAACAGCTTTTAATAAACTGTTAAATTGGCAATTTTCAACATCCTCTCAAAAATACACAATACGTTGCAAAATTTTATGATTAAAAAGTACAAAATAACATGAATTTGAATTTCAAATAAGTGACGTTACTCACCTGTAGAAGATATTCTCTAAGGTCAACAAGACACATTCTTACATGTGGATGCTATCATCTGACAGAGCCCAGAATGGACATGCTCCCTAGCATTTAATACTAAATGCTTTTGGAGGCCAAACCATGCAAGCGTATACAGTCCTGCCTGTATGTGCTGCATGGGATCAAGGTAGTCTAGTACAATAGCTAAGAGAATACAACTCCTATGTGTTCTGCTATCCTCAAAGACCACTGGTACAGGTGAGTAAATTCGCTTTCTCTGAAGACAAGCAGGACATCATAGTCTCACGTGGGAATCCCTAGCTACCAAGCTAACCAAACAAAAAGGGGAACAAAAAGATTGTAACAGGCTAAAGCCTAGAAAAAAAATTATTTTGGGGATCAGCTAAGAAGAGAAACAAATTGGCCTAGTGAGGTGCAGTTGGATTCTAGAGGTTCTGAAGAACTGACTGACCAAACCTGCTATCAGGAATTTTATTCACTGTAGTAGTGATATGTGGATGTATGGCCAGAGACTCTGCAAACTCCACCACACCTGACTGCTACCAGAGAGCTAAACTTTGAATATTCAAGTTGTTGTTTTGGTTTGATTCATAGATTCTAGTCTGCTCCTACCTGTGGTCCTTCTCTTAATATTGCCTTGTTAATCTGCTGACCTTACGTCCATCTATCCTATAAAGGAAAAGAAAAAAAAATACAAACTACCTTTCTTTTCACTTACAGAGGTTCTGGCCTCTAAAAGTTGCTATATCTCTGCCTTCATTCTGACTAACATAAGGTAAAATTATGTATCATACCTGATAATTTTCTTTCCATTAATCATAGCTGATCAATCCATAGACTGGTGGGTTGAGTCCATCTACCAGCAGGTGGAGATAGAGAGCAAACTTTGCCTCCCTATATGTGGTCATGTGCTGCCGGAAACTCCTCAGTATGTCGATATCAAAGCTCCATCCGCAGGACTCAGCACTTAGAGAATTACACCCACAAAGGGACACTCTGCCCAGCTCACCACCGCCGAAACGGGGGAGGGGAATTAACCCAGCTCATCCCCACACAAGTGGGGGAGGGGAATCCGTCCAGCTCATCCCCGCGGAGCGGGGGAGGGACACCACACCCGCCGATGCGGGGGGATCTGGCTTATCCTGCAACCGCAACCGCGGGAGGAGCTGACTGACCCTAACACCGCCGAAGCGGGAAGGGTACAAAGCTGCCCTACAGCCGCACGAAGCGGGAGGGAGTGCCGGCAGAATTTAAGTCTCAATCCAGCCCCGTAAAACGGAGGGGAGAGGAATGCAGCAGCTCACTGTAACACAAATTCGTCTCAACTCTTGAAGAATCCATTGAAAAACTTGAACACGAAGTCCTCCTGAACAGGAACTGAAGACTAAACTTGAACCTGAAATGCAACCAGAATATAAACAATACAGATATCTGGGAGGGACTATGGATTGATCAGCTATGATTAATGGAAAGAAAATTATCAGGTATGATACATAATTTTACCTTCCATATCATCATGCTGATCAATCCATAGACTGGTGGGATGTACCGAAGCAGTACTCACCCAGGGCGGGACATTGAAATCCCTGACCTCAACACTGAAGCTCCAAACCGGGCCTCCGCCCGTGCCGCCGCAGTCAAGCGGTAATGCTTGGAGAATGTATGGGCCGATGCCCAAGTTGCCGCCTTGCATATCTCTTCCAAGGAGACGGAGCCGGCCTCTGCCATCGAGGCCGCCTGAGCTCTAGTGGAGTGAGCCTTCAGCTGGATAGGCGGCACCTTCCCCGCGGCCACATAAGCCGCTGCAATGGCTTCCTTGACCCATCTTGCCACTGTAGGCTTAGCAGCCTGCAGACCCTTACGAGGACCTGCAAACAGGACAAACAGATGATCCGACTTCCGGAAATCATTGGTCACTTCCAAATATCTGAAGATGACTCGTCTCACATCCAGATATTTAAGAGCAGAGTATTCCTCTGGGTAGTCCTCCCTACGAAAGGAAGGGAGACAGAGCTGCTGATTCACATGGAAGCGAGAAACAATCTTGGGCAGGAAGGAAGGCACTGTGCGAATAGTCACTCCTGCCTCAGTGAACTGCAGAAAAGACTCTCGACATGAGAGTGCCTGGAGCTCGGAAACTCTTCTGGCTGAAGTGATAGCCACCAAAAAGACTGCTTTCAACGTCAGGTCTTTCAGAGATGCCCTCAACAAGGGTTCAAAAGGCGGCTTCTGTAATGCTCTGAGCACCAGGTTAAAATTCCACGCAGGCACCATTGAGTGCAGAGGAGGGCGCAGGTGCTTACCTCCCTTGAGAAAACGCACCACATCTGGCTACGAAGCCAGGGAAACAACCTTCAGGCGGCCCCTGAAGCAAGCCAGGGCCGCTACCTGGACTTTAAGGGAACTGAGCGACAGGCCTTTCTCCAGACCTTCTTGCAGGAATGCCAACACTGAAGAAATTGGAGCAGTGAATGGAGAACATGAGCCTGCTTCACACCACGCTGCAAAGGTACGCCAAACCCTGGCGTAAGCAGTAGAAGTAGAGCGCTTCCTCGCTCTCAGCATAGTGGCGATGACCTTGTCTGAGAAGCCCTTCTTCCTCAGACGCTGCCGCTCAATAGCCAGGCCGTAAGACCAAAGGGGGAGGGATCCTCCATCACCACGGGACCCTGATGTAACAGACCCTGCTCCACTGGCAGCCGCAGAGGATCGTCGACTGAGAGCCTGATCAAGTCCGCATACCAGGGACGTCTGGGCCAATCCGGACCCACCAGGATTACCCGGCCCGGATGCTTTGAAACCCGGTCTAGCACCCTGCCCAACATGGGCCAGGGCGGGAACACATAGAGGAGCTCTTGTGTCGGCCACTGTTGGAGAAGAGCATCTACTCCCAGGGATCGAGGGTCCCGTCCTCTGCTGAAAAAGCGCGGCACTTGGCAATTGGCCGATGACGCCATCAGATCTAGGCTCGGCAGGCCCCAGCGCTTCGTGATGCCCAAGAACGCCTGAGCAGATAGCTGCCACTCTCCGGGCTCCAAGGTATGGCGACTGAGAAAGTCCGCCTTGACATTCATGACTCCGGCAATGTGGGCCGCTGACAGCTGTTCCAGGTTCGCTTCCGCCCACTGGCATAGATTCATGGCCTCCTTCACTAGAGGGGCGCTCTTGGTACCTCCCTGGCGGTTGACATAGGCCACAGCCGTGGCATTGTGCGACAGGACCCGTACTGGCTTCAACGCCAGTACCGGGATGAACTCCAAAAGCGCCAACCGAATGGTTCTGAGTTCCAGGAGGTTGATAGACCACTTTGCCTCTGCAGGAGACCAGAGCCCCTGCGCTGTCCTTCCCAAGCAGTGGGCTCCCCAGCCCGACAAAGAGGCGTCCGTCGTGACGACAATCCACTCCGGGGTCACCAGAGGCATTCCTGCAGACAACTTGTCTGTCTGCGTCCACCAGCTCAGCGCCTTGCGCACTGCTGGGTCCAAGGGAAGGCGCACAGCATAATCCTCCGACATCGGAGTCCAGTGCTGCAGCAGAGAGTGTTGTAGTGGTCTCATATGAGCCCTGGCCCAGGGCACTACTTCCATCGTGGCCGTCATAGAGCCCAACAGCTGCACATAGTCCCAAGCCCGAAGAGGAGAGGCTACTAGGAACTGGTCCACCTGAGCCTGAAGCTTGACAATCCGATTGTCTGGCAGGAACACTCTGCCCACTTGGGTGTCGAATCGAACTCCCAGATACTCCAGGGACTGAGTTGGGCGCAGCTGGCTTTTCTCCCAGTTGATGATCCACCCCAGGGAGCTCAAAAGAGCAACCACCCGGTTCACAGCTTTCCCGCACTCTGCATAAGAGGGGGCTCGGATCAACCAGTCGTCCAGATAAGGATGGACTTGTACTCCTTCCTTCCTCAGGAAGGCCGCGATGACCACCATTACTTTGGAAAAGGTCCGCGGAGCAGTAGCCAACCCGAACGGGAGGGCTCTGAACTGGAAGTGTCGGCCCAGTACTGCCAAACGCAGAAAGCGTTGATGAGGAGGCCAGATGGGAATATGCAAGTACGCTTCCTTGATGTCCAAGGATGCCAGGTACTCCCCTGCCTTCACTGCCGCTATAACAGAGCGGAGAGTCTCCATGCGAAAGTGCTGAACTTTCAAGGCCCGATTGACCCCTTTGAGGTCGAGGATAGGCCGTACAGAACCTCCTTTCTTTGGTACCACAAAGTAAATGGAGTAACGTCCCTTGCCAAGCTGATTTTCTGGCACCGGAACGACCGCACCCAGGCGGATCAGATTGTCCAAGGTCTGCTGCACTGCCACAGCTTTGACCGGAGACTTGCAGGGAGAGAGTACAAACCCGTCTCTTAAGGGTCGGCAGAACTCTAGCTTGTAGCCGTCTCTGATGACTTCCAGCACCCAAGCGTCTGAAGTTATTGTGGTCCACTCGCCCAGAAACGAGGACAGCCGTCCTCCAATCTGCACTGGGGGGTGGACCAAGGCCCCGTCATTGGGTACGAGACCCTGGGGGAGGACCGGAGGGAGCACCTCCGGGACGGCGGTCTCTGCGAAAGGAATGCTGCTTGGGGGAGAAGTTCCTCTTGAAGGAAGAGGAGGCAGAAGAGCCCGACCTGCCCGGGCGGTACCGACGGGCTTCCTGAAACCGTCCTCTGGAGGTACCGGGGCGAGTACTAGCCCGAGCCCTGACCTCTGGTAACTTCTTGCCCTTAGACGTGCCGAGATCGGTCACGATTTTGTCCAGCTCGACCCCAAAGAGCAGCTTGCCTTTAAAAGGCAATTTAGCCAGGCGGGATTTAGAGGCGTGGTCAGCAGACCAATGCTTCAGCCAAAGCCACCGCCGCGCAGAGATTGTCTGAGCCATGCCTTTAGCTGAGGCCCTCAAGACATCATACAGCAAGTCTGCCAAATAGGCCAAGCCCGATTCCAGGGCCGGCCAATCAGCCCTCAAGGAATGATCCGAGGGGGAAGCCCGCTGCACCATAGTCAGGCACGCCCTGGCCACATAGGAGCCGCAAACTGAGGCCTGCAAACTTAAAGCAGCCGCCTCAAAGGACGACCTTAAGGCCGCCTCCAATCTTCTGTCTTGGGCGTCCTTTAGGGCCGTGCCACCTTCCACCGGCAACGCCGTTTTCTTAGTCACCGCAGTGATTAAAGAATCCACGGTAGGCCACAGATAGGCCTCACGTTCACTTTCAGGCAAAGGATAGAGGCGGGACATAGCCCTAGCCACTTTAAGGCTCGCTTCCGGGACATCCTACTGAGCCGAAATTAAGGTGTGCATAGCATCATGCACGTGGAAGGTTCTAGGCGGGAGCTTCGTCCACAGCATAATGGCAGAACCAACAGGGGCTGAGGGAGAGACGTCCTCCGGAGAGGAAATCTTCTAAATGCCCATGGCCTGCACTAACAGGTTGGGCAAATCCTCTGAGCTAAAGAGCCGCGCTGCAGAGGGGTCATCCGCTCCATCCGAGCGGGGATCCGTCTCTTCCAAGGAATCCGCAAAGGACCGTTGGGAGAACTCAGAAACGCTGCCCTCATCTACATCGGAGGAGACAAAGTCCTCCAAGGCCTGGGAATCAACCCGAGGGCGTTTACCTCCGGGGGCCTCAACCTCTTTACCAGACGAGGGAGCAGGGGCAGCGTTTTGCATAAGGAAGGCCTGATGCAGCAGCAAAACAAACTCGGGGGAGAAACCCCCCAGACTGTGCACTTCCGCAGCCTGGGCTACAGCCCTAGACGCACTCTCAACCGGCGCTCGCAAGAGCGGGGGAGAGACATGCTGCGCATCCAAAATGGCGTCCGGCGCGACACTCCGCGAAGGAGCCGCGCGGGAAGAACGGCGCTTAAGTTTAGCCGCTTTTGTGCCGTCGCCCAAATTAAGGGCGTTCATGGCATTAACGTCTCCCACCTCAAGGGCGGCCCAAGAAGAAGCTGTCCGAGCCGCGTGGCCGGCCAAGATGGCGGAGGCGAGCAGCGGGGGATGGGCGTTTATGGCAGGAAAAACCGCCACACCGGAGGAAGGACCAGGACACTCATCGGTCACGAAACTGTCACCCAACAAGGGCGAATCAGACTTTAAGACCCCCGCATCCCCTCTAGAAGCGCACAAGCGATCCGGGGAGCGACTCTTTGCGCCCTCGCCCTCCGACGCCATAGGCCACGTGGAGATCAATCGGGGAACCCCCTGCCCGCTATAAAAAGGTAAAAATTACCTGCTTTCCGCTCCGAGCTGTAACGACCTGGTGTCCCAGTGAGTAGCTGCAATAAACGTTTAAATAAACGTCGAAATAAACGCCTTTAAGGACGTTCAAAATTTTTTTTTTTTTTAACGGAGCCAGCGGGAGGGGGGAGAAAAGGAGGGACCTGGCGCCACCAGGTTTGCACTTGCTCAAGAAGAGCCCTCAACCCCAGGCACTCAACAAAACCTAAAAATTAGGCTTGGAGGCCTAGCCAGAGCTGCTGCTGTGTGTGACCACCACCTGCTGAGATAGAGAACATACTGAGGAGTTTCCGGCAGCACATGACCACATATAGGGAGGCAAAAGTTTGCTCTCTATCTCCACCTGCTGGTAGATGGACACAACCCACCAGTCTATGGATTGATCAGCATGATGATATGGAACTGCTCTCGTGCATTGTTTTTTAAATATTTTATACGCAGGTGTTTTAAGGGTGATTTTATTATCAGAACTGTGTTTTGAACCTTCATTCTACTGCAGTTTTCCCTGTGATTTAATTTAATCAATTCGGTTCCTTTATATCTAGTGACTAATAGACTATGTGCCTTTGAAGTACTAACCAGCCTGGTAAAAGTTGAAAAGAAAACACTTTTGCTTTGGAGTGCTACCAGAGAGCTAAACTTTGAATATTCAGATTATTGTTTTGGTTTGATTCCTAGATTCTAGTCTGCTCCTACCTGTGGTCCTTCTCTTAATATTGCCTTGTTAATCTGCTGACCTTACGTCCATCTATCCTATAAAGGAAAAGAAAAAAAAATACAAACTACCTTTCTTTTCACTTACAGAGGTTCTGGCCTCTAAAAGTTGCTATATCTCTGCCTTCATTCTGACTAACATAACTGCTCTCGTGCATTGTTTTTTAAATATTTTATACGCAGGTGTTTTAAGGGTGATTTTATTATCAGAACTGTGTTTTGAACCTTCATTCTACTGCAGTTTTCCCTGTGATTTAATTTAATCAATTTGGTTCCTTTATATCTAGTGACTAATAGACTATGTGCCTTTGAAGTACTAACCAGCCTGGTAAAAGTTGAAAAGAAAACACTTTTGCTTTGGAGTGCTACCAGAGAGCTAAACTTTGAATATTCAGATTATTGTTTTGGTTTGATTCCTAGATTCTAGTCTGCTCCTACCTGTGGTCCTCAATATCTCCTTGATAATCTGCTGACCTTACCTCCTAACCGAAAAAAGAAAAAGAAAAACCCTCCCTTTCTTTTCACTTACAAAGGTTATGGCCTCTAAAAAAAAGCTACATCTCTGTCTTCAACTTGACTCTATAAGTTCCTCCCTATCCACCCCTAGGTTAACTCTCCCTTTATAGGAAAATCAAGAGACAAGTATCTTCAATACACCCTACACTGGTCAATCCTACTCATTCATAACCCTTAACACAGTTCACATTTTCGCATAGCGAATGCTACATACCTGTAGAAGGTATTCTCCGAGGACAGCAGGCTGATTGTTCTCACTGATGGGTGACGTCCACGGCAGCCCCTCCAATCGGAAACTTCACTAGCAAAGGCCTTTGCTAGTCCTCGCGCGCCCATGCGCACCGCGCATGCGCGGCCGTCTTCCCGCCTGAACCGGCTCGTGTTCGTCAGTCCCATATGTAGCAAGACAAAGCAAGGGAAGACACAACTCCAAAGGGGAGGCGGGCGGGTTTGTGAGAACAATCAGCCTGCTGTCCTCGGAGAATACCTTCTACAGGTATGTAGCATTCGCTTTCTCCGAGGACAAGCAGGCTGCTTGTTCTCACTGATGGGGTATCTCTAGCCCCCAGGCTCACTCAAAACAACAACCATGGTCAATTGGGCCTCGCAACGGCGAGGACATTACTGAGATTGACCTAAAAAATTTACCAACTAACTGAGAGTGCAGCCTGGAACAGAACAAACAGGGCCCTCGGGGGGTGGAGTTGGATCCTAAAGCCCGAACAGGTTGTGAAGCACTGACTGCCCAAACCGACTGTCGCGTCGGGTATCCTGCTGCAGGCAGTAATGAGATGTGAATGTGTGGACAGATGACCACGTCGCAGCTTTGCAAATCTCTTCAATAGTGGCTGACTTCAAGTGGGCTACCGACGCAGCCATGGCTCTAACATTATGAGCCGTGACATGACCCTCAAGAGCCAGCCCATCCTGGGCCTAAGTGAAGGAAATGCAATCTGCTAGCCAATTGGATATGGTGCGTTTCCCCACAGCCACTCCCCTTCTGTTGGGATCAAAAGAAACAAACAATTGGGCGGACTGTCTGTTGGGCTGTGTCCGCTCCAGATAGAAGGCCAATGCTCTCTTGCAGTCCAATGTGTGCAGCTGACGTTCAGCAGGGCAGGAATGAGGACGGGGAAAGAATGTTGGCAAGACAATTGACTGGTTCAGATGGAACTCCGACACAACCTTTGGCAAGAACTTAGGGTGAGTGCGGAGGACTACTCTGTTATGATGAAATTTGGTGTAAGGGGCCTGGGCTACCAGGGCCTGAAGCTCACTGACTCTACGAGCTGAAGTAACTGCCACCAAGAAAATGACCTTCCAGGTCAAGTACTTCAGATGGCAGGAGTTCAGTGGCTCAAAAGGAGGTTTCATCAGCTGGGTGAGAACGACATTGAGATCCCATGACACTGTAGGAGGTTTGACAGGGGGCTTTGACAAAAGCAAACCTCTCATGAAGCGAACAACTAAAGGCTGTCCTGAGATCGGCTTACCTTCCACACGGTAATGGTATGCACTGATTGCACTAAGGTGAACCCTTACAGAGTTGGTCTTGAGACCAGACTCAGACAAGTGCAGAAGGTATTCAAGCAGGGTCTGTGTAGGACAAGAGCGAGGAGCTAGGGCCTTGCTGTCACACCAGACGGCAAACCTCCTCCACAGAAAGAAGTAACTCCTTTTAGTGGAATCTTTCCTGGAAGCAAGCAAGATGCGGGAGACACCCTCTGACAGACCCAAAGAGGCAAAGTCTACGCTCTCAACATCCAGGGACCGGAGGTTGGGATGCAGAAGCGCCCCTTCGTCCTGTGTGATGAGGGTCGGAAAACACTCCAATCTCCACGGTTCTTCGGAGGACAACTCCAGAAGAAGAGGGAACCAGATCTGACGCGGCCAAAAAGGAGCAATCAGAATCATGGTGCCTCGGTCTTGCTTGAGTTTCAACAAAGTCTTCCCCACCAGAGGTATGGGAGGATAAGCATACAGCAGACCCTCCCCCCAGTCCAGGAGGAAGGCATCCGATGCCAGTCTGCCGTGGGCCTGAAGCCTGGAACAGAACTGAGGGACCTTGTGGTTGGCTTGAGATGCGAAGAGATCTACCAAGGGGGTGCCCCACGCTTGGAAGATCTGGCGCACCACTCGGGAATTGAGCGACCACTCGTGAGGTTGCATAATCCTGCTCAACCTGTCGGCCAGACTGTTGTTTACGCCTGCCAGATATGTGGCTTGGAGCACCATGCCATGACGGCGAGCCCAGAGCCACATGCTGACGGCTTCCTGACACAGGGGGCGAGATCCGGTGCCCCCCTGCTTGTTGACGTAATACATGGCAACCTGATTGTCTGTCTGAATTTGGATAATTTGGTGGGACAGCCGATCTCTGAAAGCCTTCAGAGCGTTCCAGATCGCTCGCAACTCCAGAAGATTGATCTGTAGATCGCGTTCTTGGAGGGACCAACTTCCTTGGGTGTGAAGCCCATCGACATGAGCTCCCCATCCCAGGAGAGACGCATCCGTGGTCAGCACTTTTTGAGGCTGAGGAATTTGGAAGGGACGTCCCAGAGTCAAATTGGAGCAAATCGTCCACCAATACAGGGATTCGAGAAAACTCGTGGACAGGTGGATCACGTCCTCTAGACCCCCGGCGGCCTGATACCACTGGGAGGCTAGGGTCCATTGAGCAGATCTCATGTGAAGGCGGGCCATGGGAGTCACATGAACTGTGGAGGCCATGTGGCCCAGCAATCTCAACATCTGCCGAGCTGTGATCTGCTGGGACGCTCGCACCCGCGAGACGAGGGACAACAAGTTGTTGGCTCTCGTCTCTGGAAGATAGGCGCGAGCCGTCCGAGAATCCAGCAGAGCTCCTATGAATTCGAGTTTCTGCACTGGGAGAAGATGGGACTTTGGATAATTTATCACAAACCCCAGTAGCTCCAGGAGGCGAATAGTCATCTGCATGGACTGCAGGGCTCCTGCCTCGGATGTGTTCTTCACCAGCCAATCGTCGAGATATGGGAACACGTGTACCCCCAGTCTGCGAAGTGCCGCTGCTACTACAGCCAAGCACTTCGTGAACACTCTGGGCGCAGAGGCGAGCCCAAAGGGTAGCAGACAGTACTGGAAGTGACGTGTGCCCAGCTGAAATCGCAGATACTGTCTGTGAGCTGGCAGTATCGGGATGTGCGTGTAGGCGTCCTTCAAGTCCAGAGAGGATAGCCAATCGTTTTGCTGAATCATGGGTAGAAGGGTGCCCAGGGAAAGCATCCTGAACTTTTCTTTGACCAGATATTTATTCAGGGCCCTTAGGTCTAGGATGGGACGCATCCCCCCTGTTTTCTTTTCCACAAGGAAGTACCTGGAATAGAATCCCAGCCCTTCTTGCCCGGATGGCACGGGCTCGACCGCATTGGCGCTGAGAAGGGCAGAGAGTTCCTCTGCAAGTACCTGCTTGTGCTGGAAGCTGTAGGATTGAGCTCCCGGTGGACAATTTGGAGGTTTTGAGGCCAAATTGAGGGTGTATCCTTGCCGGACTATTTGGAGAACCCACTGATCGGAGGTTATGAGAGGCCACCTTTGGTGAAAAGCTTTCAACCTCCCCCCGACTGGTAGGTCGCCCGGCACTGATACTTGGATGTCGGCTATGCTCTGCTGGAGCCAGTCAAAAGCTCGTCCCTTGCTTTTGCTGGGGAGCCAATGGGCCTTGCTGAGGCGCACGCTGCTGACGAGAGCGAGCGCGCTGGGGCTTAGCCTGGGCCACAGGCTGTCGAGAAGGAGGATTGTACCTACGCTTGCCAGAAGAGTAGGGAACAGTCTTCCTTCCCCCGAAAAATCTTCTACCTGTAGAGGTAGATGCTGAAGGCTGCTGGCGGGAGAACTTGTCGAATGCGGAGTCCCGCTGGTGGAGCTGCTCTACCACCTGCTCGACCTTCTCTCCAAAAATATTTTCCGCACGGCAAGGCGAGTCCGCAATCCGCTGCTGGATTCTATTCTCCAGGTCGGAGGCACGCAGCCATGAGAGTCTGCGCATCACCACACCTTGGGCAGCGGCCCTGGACGCAACATCAAAGGTGTCATACACCCCTCTGGCCAGGAATTTTCTGCACGCCTTCAGCTGCCTGACCACATCCTGAAAAGGCTTGGCTTGCTCAGGGGGGAGCTTGTCCACCAAGCCCGCCAACTGCCGCACATTGTTCCGCATGTGGATGCTCGTGTAGAGCTGGTACGACTGAATTTTGGCCACGAGCATTGAGGAATGGTAGGCCTTCCTCCCAAAGGAGTCTAAGGTTCTAGAGTCTTTGCCCAGGGGCGCCGACGCATGCTCCCTAGAACTCTTAGCCTTCTTTAGGGCCAAATCCACAACTCCAGAGTCATGAGGCAACTGAGTGCGCATCAGCTCTGGGTCCCCATGGATCCGGTACTGGGACTCGATTTTCTTGGGAATGTGGGGGTTAGTTAGAGGCTTGGTCCAGTTCGCCAGCAATGTCTTTTTTAGGACATGATGCATGGGTACTGTGAACGCTTCCTTAGGTGGAGAAGGATAGTCCAGGAGCTCAAACATTTCAGCCCTGGGCTCGTCCTCCACAACCACCGGGAAGGGGATGGCCGTAGACATCTCCCGGACAAAAGAAGCGAAAGACAGACTCTCGGGAGGAGAAAGCTGTCTTTCAGGAGAGGGAGTGGGATCGGAAGGAAGACCCTCAGACTCCTCGTCAGAGAAATATCTGATGTCTCCTTCCTCTTCCCACGAGGCCTCACCCTCGGTGTCAGACACAAGTTCACGGACCTGTGTCTGCAACCGTGCCCGACTCGACTCCGTGGAGCTACGTCCACGATGGGAGCGTCGAGAGGTAGACTCTCTCGCCCGCATTGGCGAAGCTCCCTCCGCCGACGTAGTCGGGGAGCCTTCCTGGGAGGCGACCGCAGTCGGTACCGCGTGTGCGGAAGGCCTCACCTCGGGCATGGGGCCAGCCGGCGCCTCGCTCGACAGTACCGGTGGCGCAAGCACCCCCGGTACCGGAGGGGTAGGGCACAACAGCTCCCCCAGGATCTCTGGGAGAACGGCCCGGAGGCTCTCGTGCAGAGCGGCTGTGGAGAAAGACATCGATGTCGATGCAGGAGTCGATGTCAAAACCTGTTCCGGGCGTGGAGGCTGTTCCGGGCTGTCCAGAGTGGAGCGCATCGACACCTCCTGAACAGAGGGTGAGCGGTCCTCTCGGTGCCGATGCCTACTGGGTGCCGACTCCCTCGGCGACCCAAAGCTCTCGGTGCCGACACGGGAAGGAGACCGGTGACGATGCTTCTTCGATTTCTTGGAGCGAAGCATGTCACCGGAGCTTCCCGGCACCGACGAGGAGGACGTCGAATCCAGCCGTCGCTTCCTCGGGGCCGAGGCCGAAGGAGGTCGGTCTCAGGGGGGCTGTACCGCGGGAGCCCTCAGGCCAGGAGGAGACCCACCCGAAGGCTCACCGCCACCAGCAGGGGAATGGACAGCCCTCACCTGCGCTCCAGACGAAGCACCACCGTCCGACGACATCAGCAAAAGAGGAGGTCTCGATGTCACCGACGCCGACGCAGCCCTCCGATGTCGCCCCGATGCAGAGGGTCGATGCCTCGATACACTCGATGCAGTCAGGGGCGAAGATGAAGGTCCGGGCGCTGACGACGTCGATGAACTGGATCCTCCCAGTGCCGATGCCGACGAAGAGCCCGAGAACAAAACGTTCCACTGGGCCAATCTCGCTACTTGAGTCCGCTTTTGTAAAAGGGAACACAGACTACAGGCCTGCGGGCGGTGCCCAGCCCCCAAGCACTGAAGACACGACGCGTGCCTATCAGTGAGCGAGATGACCCGGGCGCACTGGGTGCACTTCTTGAAGCCGCTGGGAGACTTCGATGTCATGGGCGGAAAAATCACGCCGGCGAGATCAAAAGTCGAAATGGCGGAAAAGGCACCACAAAAACAAGGGGAAGAAAACTTCGACCCGAGGCCTAAAAGCGGCCTACCCCGACGACAAAAGAAAACTTACCGGGGCGAAAAACTGGAAATATCGGAAGGAAAAAAGACCGAAGAGTCTCCTTCCACACAGAGTTTTTTATTTTTATTTTTTTTAACACGAAGTAAGAACGACGCGCGAGGTCGACTTTCCGGGGCGCGACACGGCGAAAACACGACCGTACCGAGCACGGACAAAAGAAGACTGACGAACACGAGCCGGTTCGGGCGGGAAGACGGCCGCGCATGGGCGCGCGAGGACTAGCAAAGGCCTTTGCTAGTGAAGTTTCCGATTGGAGGGGCTGCCGTGGACGTCACCCATCAGTGAGAACAAGCAGCCTGCTTGTCCTCGGAGAATTGTGAATTACATCAATATTATTTATTTATTTATTTATTAGGATTTATAACGACCTTCATTCAATGCAATACATGTTGTGCTTTAGTCCTAAGGCAAACCATGTGGAACCTTACAGCTTGCCTCCTCTGTCTCCAAATGTCAACTATGAAAGAAACCAACATCCTCAAGAAGGAACTGGCTACAATTAAGGAAGCATCCAGAATTATCCAATCCTCAGCCAATTTACCACCAGCACTGCCACAAAAAATAAAGCAACAGAAGAATAGATCGGCCACAGTAGGCTCTGGTAGTTTATGACCTGTGACAGAAATATTCACCAACCTAAGCTTTGACCCTATATAATTCCTTTGCTGCATCGGATCATTATGATGCTGAGAAAAGAAGCACTGATATGGAACCAGAGGCAAGGAATGTAACACAATCCAAAAAACATCCCCCCCCCCCCCCAAAAACAAACAAACAAAAAAAAAAAAACACTCCATTATCAAAGGCATTAACTTAGAAACACAGTTCAAGGGTCCCAACCCACTGAAATGCCTTCCAGGATCCTCAGCTACCAGAAGTACCAACCAAATACTGAACGTGATCTGAAAGGAGAGTAAGGATTATAATACTGATGCTGTAATCCACCTGGGGACAAATGACCTGGCCAACATTAGCAAGTTTAGAGCACAGAGAGCGTTCCAGGAGAGGGACTGAATTTTGGTTCAGAGTGCAGCATTTTCTGAAGTAATTCCTACATGTGGAAAGGGAGAGGAAAGACTACATCAAACAGAGGAATTCAATGCAGCTTGGATCTTGGTGTAAAGAAGAAGGTTTTAGATATTGTAAGGAGGTTGGAGGGTCTAAGCAGCTCAGGAGGAGGTATGGGGCCAGACTACATTCCCCACAAGGCCCTGAGAGAAGGGATCGGGGTGGTAGATCCCAAAACCCGGTATGGCCCCCATGTGGAAGGGAGGGGGAAAAGGACTGGAGAGAGCAGCTGCGATGGCAGGCGAGGGCCAGAAGGGGGAGCAGGGATGACAAAGCTCAATACCCTTGGGTTAGAAATCAGTACAAGATTCCTTCCACCTGGGAGGGGGAGGAGGTCTCCAACCAACAGCCTAGCAGAGAAGCAGAGTTAATGGAGTGTTTGGAGGAAGGAGAGGGTGGAGAGACCAACACACCAGGTTTGGAGGAACCAGTGGACATGGACTGTAATTGTACTTTGGGGCAGAGTTGCAGGGACTGAAGGCAGTGGGTGGTCACAGGAGTCAATTAGCTGTGTTGTGGGCGGTGTACTGCCATTCTGCAACCACCCAAGCGGAAAGACTTTTAAAACTGAAACCCAGGCTGTTGAACTGGGGAAGAACTTGGATTTAAAGGGAAGTTTTTTTCTTGTTGCTTTAGTTTGGAAACTGAATGGGACTTTAACCCCTTGAACTGAGATTTTGTGGAGGAGGGGAAATAAACTGTTTGGAACTAAAAGCTGTGTTGTCTGGAAGGACTTTGTTTGTGGACTGCTAAAGGGAGCCTACCACCCCTGAAGGTTTGCTACCGGGATTACAGTTATTACAATATATAGGAGGATGGGGTAGTATGTGGAAAAATAACAGGCTGTATTGTATTGATGGGCTACATCTTTCTGTAAGACAAGTGAAAAGGAGGAGCAAACCGCACGTGAATGTGAGCAACAAACAAAAAAAAGTGAGGTAGATCCAAGGAGGAGTAGTTTTAGTGGAAAAACAGCTAAAAGATGACCAGACATGGCCGTGTTTCAGCACAAAAGGACTGCAATATTTGCAGCACTGACTCTCGCCATTTGGACAGCCACTGCTATTTAGCGCTTCTGTCCCGCTGAGGAAATTACAAGGATTTTACAGCAAGTACTTCGACCACAATCTCGTTGTTAAGCATTTCTGCCATAACAACAGAGATTCACCATACCCTGATGCAGATCTTTTGTGCCGAAACACGGCCGTGTTGGGTTGCCTGTTAGCTGTTTCTCCAACAAAAAAACACTTGGAGGGGCATTTTCGAAAAGGACGTCCACGTTTCAATTTGGACGTCCTCGCAAAACATCTCGATCCAGGGGCGGGGTATTTTCGAAACAAGATGGATGTCCATCTTTCGTTTTGAAAATACCGTCAGGGACATCAAAATCCTTAAATTTGGTCGTCCTTAGAGATGGACATCCCTAGACATGGACGTTTCTGATTTTCAGCGATTTTTGAAACCAAAGACGTCCATGTCAGAAACGACCAAATGCAAGCCATCTGGTCGTGGAAGGAGCCAGCATTTGTAGTGCATTGGTCCCCATGACATGCCAGGACACCAACTGTGCACCCTAGGGGGCACTGCAGTGGACTTCATAAATTGCTCCCAGGTACACAGATCCCTTACCTTGTGTAGTGAGCCCCCCCAAACCCCTTCCAAAACCCACTACCCACAACTGTACACCACTACCATAGCCCTTACAGGTGAAGGGGAGCACCTAGATGTGGGTACAGTGGGTTTCCTCTACAAATGTAACAGGTAAGGGGGGGATGGTGCTGGGTCCGCCTGTCTGAAGTGCACTAACCCACTAAAACTGCTCCAGGGACCTGCATACTGCTGTCACGGACCTGAGTATGACATCTGAGGCTGGCACATATTTTTAAAGATGTTTTTTGAGGGTGGGAGGGGGTTAGTGACCACTGGGGGAGTAAGGGGAGGTCATCCCCGATTCTCTTCGGTGGTCATCTGGTCAGTTCAGGCACCTTTTTGTGCCTTGGTCATAAGAAAAACAGGTCCAGGTGAAAACGTCTAAGTGTTCATCATGGACGTCCTTTTTTTTTTCCATTATGGGTCAAGGACGTCCAAGTGTTAGGCACGCCCAAGTTCTGCCTTCGCTATGCCTCCGACACGCCCCCTTGAACTTTGGCCGCCTCTGCGACAGAGTGCAGTTGGGGACGTCCAAAATCGGTTTTCGATTATACCGATTTGGACGTTTCTGAGAGGACGTCCATCTTCCGATTTATGTTGAAAGATGGGCGTCCTTCTCTTTCGAAAATGAGCACATTGATATCCTCCTTGAATCTACCTCACTTTTTTTTGTTTGCTACATCTTTCTGTGACAGGTAAAAGAATCCTTGGGGAGAAATTCAGACAATATGTGGAATTTGTTGCAGCATGATATAAAGGCAATTGGTATTAGCTGAGTATAAAAAGGATTTAGAAAAATCCATAAACCATCACGAGTCATGTAAACTTGGGAAAGCCACCACTTAAAGTATGAACAACAAAGAACTGATCTGACCTACTCTCTGGGATCCTCCTGCATACTTGTGACCTGGATTAGCTTCTGAGAGAGACAGGATGCTGGGTTTAACAGACCTTTTGTAAGGTAAAATTATGTATAATCATACCTGATAATTTTCTTTCCATTAATCATAGCTGATCAATCCATAGACTGGTGGGTTGTGTCCATCTACCAGCAGGTGGAGATAGAGAGCAAACTTTTGCCTCCCTATATGTGGTCATGTGCTGCCGGAAACTCCTCAGTATGTCGATATCAAAGCTCCATCCGCAGGACTCAGCACTTAGAGAATTACACCCACGAAGGGACACTCTGCCCAGCTCACCACCGCCGAAACGGGGGAGGGGAAATAACCCAGCTCATCCCCACACAAGTGGGGGAGGGGAATCCGTCCAGCTCATCCCCGCGGAGCGGGGGAGGGACACCACACCCGCTGATGCGGGGGGATCTGGCTTATCCTGCAACCGCAACCGCGGGAGGAGCAGACTGACCCTAAAACCGCCGAAGCGGGAGGGGTACAAAGCTGCCCTACAGCCGCACGAAGCGGGAGGGAGTGCCGGCAGAATTTTAAGTCTCCATCCAGCCCCGTAAAACGGAGGGGAGAGGAATGCAGCAGCTCACTGTAACACAAACTCGTCTTAACTCTTAAAGAATCCAAGTGAAAAAAAAAACTTGAACACGAAGTCTTTCTGAAGTAACTGAAGACTAAACTTGAACCTGAAATGCAACCAGAATAAAAACAGTACAGATATCTGGGAGGGGCTATGGATTGATCAGCTATGATTAATGGAAAGAAAATTATCAGGTATGATTATACATAATTTTACCTTCCATATCATCAAGCTGATCAATCCATAGACTGGTGGGATGTACCGAAGCAGTACTCACCCAGGGCGGGACATTGAAATCCCTGACCTCAACACTGAAGCTCCAAACCGGGCCTCCGCCCGTGCAGCCACAGTCAAACGGTAATGCTTGGAGAATGTATGAGCCGAAGCCCAAGTTGCCGCCTTGCATATCTCTTCCAAGGAGACGGATCCGGCCTCTGCCATCGAGGCCGCCTGAGCTCTCGTGGAGTGAGCCTTTAGCTGGATAGGCGGCACCTTCCCCGCGGCCACATAAGCCGCTGCAATGGCTTCCTTGACCCATCTTGCCACTGTAGGCTTAGCAGCCTGCAGACCCTTACGAGGACCTGCAAACAGGACAAACAGATGATCCGATTTCCGGAAATCATTGGTCACTTCCAAGTATCTGATGATGACTCGTCTCACATCCAGATATTTAAGAGCAGAGTACTCCTCTGGGTAGTCCTCCCTACGAAAGGAAGGGAGACAGAGCTGCTGATTCACATGGAAGCGAGAAACAATCTTGGGCAGGAAGGAAGGCACTGTGCGAATAGTCACTCCTGCCTCAGTGAACTGCAGAAAAGGCTCTCGACATGAGAGCGCCTGGAGCTCGGAAACTCTTCTGGCTGAAGTGATAGCCACCAAAAAGACTGCTTTCAACGTCAGGTCTTTCAGAGATGACCTCGACAAGGGTTCAAAAGGCGGCTTCTGCAATGCTCTTAGTACCAGGTTGAGATTCCACGCAGGCACCACTGAGTGCAGAGGAGGGCGCAGGTGATTAACTCCCTTGAGAAAGCGCACCACATCTGGCTGCGAAGCCAGGGAAGCACCCTTCAGGCGGCCCCTGAAGCAAGCCAGAGCCGCTACCTGGACTTTAAGGGAACTGAGCGACAGGCCTTTCTCCAGACCTTCTTGCAGGAACGCCAGCACTGAAGAAATTGGAGCAGTGAAGGGAGAAAGTGAGCCTGCTTCACACCACGCTGCAAAGATACGCCAAACCCTGGCGTAAGCAGTAGAAGTAGAGCGCTTCCTCGCTCTCAGCATAGTGGCGATGACCTTGTCTGAGAAGCCCTTCTTCCTCAGACGCTGCCGCTCAATAGCCAGGCCGTAAGACCAAAGGGGGAGGGATCCTCCATCACCACGGGACCCTGATGTAACAGGCCCTGCTCCACTGGCAGCCGCAGAGGATCGTCGACTGAGAGCCTGATCAAGTCCGCATACCAGGGACGCCTGGGCCAATCCGGACCCACCAGGATTACCCTGCCGGGATGCTTTGCCACCCGGTCTAGCACCCTGCCCAACATGGGCCAGGGCGGGAACACATAGAGAAGCTCTTGTGTCGGCCACTGTTGGAGAAGAGCATCTACTCCCAGGGATCGAGGGTCCCGTCCTCTGCTGAAAAAGCGCGGCACTTGGCAATTGGCCGATGACGCCATCAGATCTAGGCTCGGCTGGCCCCAGCGCTTCGTGATGTCCAAGAACGCCTGAGCAGATAGCTGCCACTCTCCGGGCTCCAAGGTATGGCGACTGAGAAAGTCCGCCTTGACATTCATGACTCCGGCAATGTGGGCCGCTGAAAGCTGCTCCAGGTTCGCTTCCGCCCACTGGCAAAGATTCATAGCCTCCTTGGCTAGAGGGGCGCTCTTGGTACCTCCCTGGCGGTTGACATAGGCCACAGCCGTGGCATTGTCCGACAGGACCCGTACAGGCTTCAACACCAGTACCGGGATGAACTCCAAAAGCGCCAACCGAATGGCTCTGAGTTCCAGGAGGTTGATAGACCACTTTGCCTCTGCAGGAGACCAGAGCCCCTGCGCTGTCCTTCCCAAGCAGTGGGCTCCCCAGCCCGACAACGAGGCGTCCGTCGTGACGACAATCCACTCTGGGGTCACCAGAGGCATTCCCGCAGACAACTTGTCTGTCTGCATCCACCAGCTCAACGCCTTGCGCACTGCTGGGTCCAAGGGAAGGCGCACAGCATAATCCTCCGACATCGGAGTCCAGCGCTGCAGCAAAGAGTGTTGACGTGGTCTCATATGAGCCCTGGCCCAGGGCACAACTTCCATCGTGGCCGTCATAGAGCCCAACAGCTGCACATAGTCCCAAGCCCGAAGGGGAGAGGCTACTAGGAACTGGTCCACCTGAGCCTGAAGTTTGACAATCCGATTGTCTGGCAGGAACACTCTGCCCACTTGGGTGTCGAATCGAACTCCCAGGTACTCCAGGGACTGAGTCGGGCGCAGCTGGCTCTTCTCCCAGTTGATGATCCATCCCAGGGAGCTCAAAAGAGCAACTACCCGGTCCACAGCTTTGCCGCACTCTGCATAAGAGGGGGCTCGGATCAACCAGTCGTCCAGATAAGGATGGACTTGTACCCCTTCCTTTCGTAGGAAGGCCGCGATGACCATCATTACTTTGGAAAAGGTCCGCGGAGCAGTAGCCAACCCGAAAGGGAGGGCTCTGAACTGGAAGTGTCGTCCCAGGACTGCAAAACGCAGAAAGCGTTGATGAGGAGGCCAGATGGGAATATGCAGGTACGCTTCCTTGATGTCCAAGGATGCCAGGAACTCTCCTGCCTTCACTGCCGCTATAACAGAGCGGAGAGTCTCCATGCGAAAGTGCCGCACTTTCAAGGCCCGATTGACCCCTTTGAGGTCGAGGATAGGCCGGACAGAACCTCCTTTCTTTGGTACCACAAAGTAAATGGAGTAACGTCCCTTGCCAAGCTGACTTTCTGGCACCGGAACGACTGCGCCCAGGCGGATCAGATTGTCCAAAGTCTGCTGCACTGCCACAGCTTGACCGGAGACTTGCAGGGAGAGAGTACAAACCCGTCTTTTAAGGGTCGGCAGAACTCTAGTTTGTAGCCGTCTCTGATGACTTCCAGCACCCACGCGTCTGAAGTTATTGTGGTCCACTCGCCCAGAAACGAGGACAGCCGTCCTCCAATCTGCACTGGGGCGTGGACCAAGACCCCGTCATTGGGTACGAGACCCTGGGGGAGGACCGGAGGGAGCACCTCCGGGACGGCGGTCTCTGCGAAAGAAATGCTGCTTGGGGGAGAAATTCCTCTTGAAGGAAGAGGGGGCAGAGGAACCCGACTTGCCCGGGCGGTACCGACGGGCTTCCTGCAACCGTCCTCTGGAGGTACCGGGACGAGTACTAGCCCGAGCCCTGACCTCTGGTAATTTCTTGCCCTTAGACGTGCCGAGATCGGTCACGATTTTGTCCAGCTCGACCCCAAAGAGCAGCTTGCCTTTAAAAGGCAACCTAGCCAGGCGGGATTTAGAGGCGTGGTCAGCAGACCAATGTTTCAGCCAAAGCCACCGCCGCGCAGAGATTGTCTGAGCCATGCCTTTCGCTGAGGCCCTCAAGACATCATACAGCAAGTCTGCCAAATAGGCTAAGCCCGATTCCAGGGCCGGCCAATCAGCCCTCAAGGAATGATCCGAGGGGGAAGCCCGCTGCACCATAGTCAGGCACGCCCTGGCCACATAGGAGCCGCAAACTGAGGCCTGCAAACTTAAAGCAGCCGCCTCAAAGGACGACCTTAAGGCCGCCTCCAATCTTCTGTCTTGGGCGTCCTTTAGGGCCGTGCCACCTTCCACCGGCAACGCCGTTTTCTTAGTCACCGCAGTGATTAAAGAATCCACGGTAGGCCACAGATAGGCCTCACGTTCACTCACAGCCAAAGGATAGAGGCGGGACATAGCCCTAGCCACTTTAAGGCTCGCTTCTGGGACATCCCATTGAGCCGAAATTAAGGTGTGCATGGCATCATGCACGTGGAAGGTTCTAGGCGGGCGCTTCGTCCCCAGCATAATGGCAGAGCCAACAGGGGCTGAGGGAGAGACGTCCTCCGGAGAGGAAATCTTCAAAGTGTCCATGGCCTGTAACAACAGGTTGGGCAAATCCTCTGGGCTAAAAAGCCGCGCTGCAGAGGGGTCATCCGCTCCATCCGAGCGGGGATCCGTCTCCTCCAAGGAATCCGCAAGGACCGTTGGGAGACCTCAGACACGCTGCCCTCATCTACATCGGAGGAGACAAATTCCTCCAAGGCCTGGGAATCAACCCGAGGGCGTTTACCTCTGGGAACCTCAACCTCTTTACCAGACGAGGGAGCAGGGGCAGCGTTGTGCATGAGGAAGGCCTGATGCAGCAGCAAAACAAACTCGGGGGAGAAACCCCCCAGACTGTGCACTTCCGCAGCCTGGGCAACAGCCCTAGACGCACCCTCAACCGGCGCTCGCAATAGCGGGGGAGAGACATGCTGCGCATCCAAAATGGCGTCCGGCGCGAAACTCCGCGAAGGAGCCGCGCGGGAAGAACGGCTCTTAACTTTAGCATTAATGTCTCCAACCTCAAGGGCGGCCCAAGAAGAAGCCGTCCGAGCCGCGTGGCCGGCCAAGATGGCGGAGGCGAGGAGCGGGGGATGGGCGTTTATGGCGGGAAAAACCGCCACGCCGGAGGAAGGACCGGGACATTCATCGGTCACGAAACTGTCACCCAACAAGGGCGAATCAGGCTTTAAGACCCCCGCATCCCCTCTAGAAGCGCTCAAGCGACCCGGGGAGCGACCCTTTGCGCCCTCGCCCTCCGACGCCATATGCCACGAGGAGAAGAATCGGGGAACCCCCTGCCCGCTATAAAAAGGTAAAAATTACCTGCTGTCCGCTCCGAGTTGTAACGACCTGGTGTCCCAGTGAGTAGCTGCAATAGACGCTTAAATAAACGTCGAAATAAACGCCTTTAAGGACGTTCAAAATTTTTTTTTTTTTTTTAAACGGAGCCAGCGGGAGGGGGGAGAAAAGGAGGGACCTGGCACCACCAGGTTTGCACTTGCTCAAAAGAGCCCTCAACCCCAGGCACTCAACAAAACCTAAAAATTAGGCTTGGAGGCCTAGCCAGAGCTGCTGCTGTGTGTGACCACCACCTGCTGAGACAGAGAACATACTGAGGAGTTTCCGGCAGCACATGACCACATATAGGGAGGCAAAAGTTTGCTCTCTATCTCCACCTGCTGGTAGATGGACACAACCCACCAGTCTATGGATTGATCAGCTTGATGATATGGAAGACCCAATTTATGTTTCTACTAGCCTTTGAGCCCGTAAAAACGGGCTATTATAGGAAGGGGGGGGGTTGAAAGGCCCGCCCCCGCCGCTGAGTTCGCCGCTGCCCCTCCCCCTCCGAATTTGGGCCCCCCCCCCCCCCCCACCGAGCCGTCACGACCCACCTTCCACCCGGCCGGGCCCTCGCTCTGCTATTGAAACAGCGAGGGTCCGGGAACGCAGCACTGAGCTCTGCTAATGCTGAGCTGCCGACGTCGGCCTTCGTTCTTCTTCTCTGCCTATCCCGCCCTCGTGTGACGTAACGTCGTCAAGGGCGGGACAGAGGCAGAGAAGAAGAAGGAAGGGCGATGTCGGCAGCTCAGCAGAGTTCAGTGCTGCGTTCCCGGACCCTCGCTGTTTCAATAGTGGAGCGAGGGCCCGACCGGGTAGAAGGTGGGTGGCGGCGGCGACTCGGGTGGGGGGAGCGTTAGACGGCGGTGTCCCTCCCTCAGAAATGCGCAGTACAGACCCTCTGTGTTCCGCCCCCCGTCATCACGTATTGACGCGGAGGCGGAGCAGAGAAGGTCTCTACTGCGCATTTGCGAGTGAGTACGACACTCGCCTTTTATATATATTGATGTTAAGTATGTATAGGAAATGTGAGGGAAGACTCGATTAAAAAAAAAAAAAAAACAACACAAAAACCTAAGGGGCCAATATTAAGTCTGGGGTGGTCAGCATTTTTTTTTTTTCAAAACGTTGACCACTGTGTGCTTTTCTATAACAAGACATTCAGCACCGGTCCATAGTTGGAAACCAGCACTGAATATTTGAGCATAATGCAGATACCAGCATTAACCGGTTAAAGTTAGAACAGCCTTTTTTTGCTGTCCTAACTTTATTTGGATAGTTACCCAGTTAGCAGACTGAATATTCTGCTATCTAGTAACTCCCAGCTACACCAAGACTCTGCCCCCAGACCAGCCTGGCAATGCCTAGTGACAGCAGGTCCCCCTTCCACTCCTTGGCCTGAGTCGATCCTGCTTAGCAGATATGCTTCAATGCCAGCTTCTATCTCTTTTGACACAGGTGAACTCCTGTTCTCCTCTCTCCCACAGCCAGGACCTTCTGAATTCACTGTTCCTTTGACTTATACTTCCGTGATAACCCAATAAACGGACAAGTACTCCAATATTCTTATAATAAAGGTTTCTCATTTATTTATACCAGTTCATTTGTAGCAACTTCAACAGCACAGCATACTGCATTATCCTAGGTTTCTTGACATTTGTTCACATTCATAATGTCACATAGGGTTATATCCACTAGCTTGCTGCTTATATATAGTTCAGTCCTTTAACATCACTTTCACTTCTCTGGTTAATCATCAGTTTCTTACAACACACGGTATTTAACTTCCCATATTCTTAACCTTTTGAGCTACCCGTTGCCACAGGTTTCTTCCCAGCTGCATCAATTCTGTCTTTCCAATTCCATACAGTTTAGGAAATACAGCAGCCAGGAAACCTCTCACCTTAGTACCAGCAGTTTGTGTAAATGCAGCCACCTCCATACTCTCCTCCTCATTCTCCTCCCTTTTATCCCATTCCATCTCTTCTACCTCCTCACAGGGCTCCCTCAACTGCTCTTCATCACCCTTAGAGTCCATCTTCCAATTCTGCTCCTCCCCCTCCACTTCCTGTGAGTCCTGTGTTGGGTCAGGTGCATTGTGGGAATCGTGGTTTCTAGGCTCATCCCTTATTCTAATCGGTCTCTTGACCACCAGAGGGCACGTTCCTCGTCTATAAGGTATTTGCAAATGTCTTTTAATCTCTCTCCAGGGACAGAAGATATAAAACACCTATATCGACTAATGTTTAGGTTTTGCTGGGACAGGAAACGAGCTAGGATGCAGCAGAAGTATATGTTGGGAGGATGGAAACAGGGGGGCTTGGGAATTTCCAATATTAAATATTATAATATGGCCTGCCTCCTACGTCAAGTGAGAGATAGGATTTACCTGACCCAAGAACATACACCCCTGGAGATAGAAGCTGCGCTCTTAAGTCCTTACCGCTATATTACATTACTACACTTGCGGAATACAGAGATTCCACATAAACATAGAAATAACGTTCTACTTAAACCAATAAGAGAAGCATGGAGATTTTTAGGGACACTACTAGGAGGGGACCCGAGAACAACTGAACTTATAAATATTAAAGGGAATCCGGCCTTTGTACCTGGGTTGGAAAATAAAACTTTTGACAGATGGGAGCAGCTAGGGGTAATTGAATTAGCAGATGCTTTAGGTGCAACTGGGGAAATCAAACCGCTGACACAGTTGATAGGCCAAAATGAACAGGGTTGGGGTGACAAATATGTACATTGCCAACTAAAGCACTGCATACAATCAATAAGTAAAGAAGCATTGAATAACAAATTAGGCAATAAAATTAAGACTTTCTTTGATGAGATCTCTGAACATGCCCCCTCCATATCACAAATACATCAGAAGCTTTGGAGTCTGGCCCCGGGGAAGGCACTGACTCAGCTCCAGCAGAAATGGGAAAAAGATGTGGGAAGGGAATTGGACACTTGAGACATGATGACGCAGCTCAAAGATATACCACACATAATAGGAGGAGCTGATTATAGAGAATGTGCGTATAGAACACTACACAGAGCATACTTCACTCAAGTACAACTGTAGAAATCGGGGGGGAATTGAAACAGCTATATGTTTGAAATGTAATAACTCTGAGAATTCATTATATCATGCGCTGTGGGACTGTGTACTAATACAACGATATTGGAGGCAAATAGTTACTTATCTTTCAGGGGTGTTGGGTAGTAGAAGAGACATGAACCCACTACAACTAGTGTTAGATATGAAGGAGCCACAACAGAGATTGAATGCTGATAAAACACTGTTGTGTTGAAAACTTTATCTGGTAGCAAGAAAATGTATCATGCAACACTGGACTATAGCCAATCCACCGACCTTCTGGCACTGGCGCAATAAGGTGCATCAATTGCTGGTTTGGAAGGCAAAGGAGGCTAAAGGACACTGTAAAAGGAAAACTCGATTCTTTAAAATATGGGGATGCTACTTAGATAAGATGACCCAGAAAGGACGTAGTCTTATTGTTAATACTTTATAATAATATACTATACGCCGACAGAATTGGGTTTTGGCATATAGGGGTTACTGGGAGGGCTGACGGGAGTGGGGAGGGAGATAAGGAGGAGGGGATTAGGGGAGGAGAGGATAAGGGTAAAGGAATGGAAATAAGAAGTTTAAATAGAAGGGGGAACCACATCACTTTGGGGGATCTTGGCAGTACATCTTGGAATAAGACAGAGCAAATGATGTAGAACTTAATTGTATGTATCCTGTGAAAGTAAATGTTTGTTAGTATGTAGATATATCTAAAATAAAAATTGTTGAAACATAATCTCTCTCCAGGGCTGCTCTCGCTTTCCTAGAGGCCATCTTCTCAGTAACCCCTTACACTAGGTAGGCCAAGGCAGTCTGTACAAATATTCACTGGCACTATCCAGGCATGTGTCACTGAATATTCAGATTTGGTCCTGTATTCCCAGTTCTCTCTCTCAATATTAGCCCTAAATTGCTTACCTATAAAAAGTGCTCCATATAGACAATGAATCACACGTAGGTGAAATCTGATTGTGCCATCTTGGAACTAGCTCTCTGGGAGCCCAGAAGTGTCTTTTCTGGGCATGTGTTGTGACAGCAGTTGTGTGAGGACAACAGGTGTCATAGAGGTTAGGAAGTAACCAGTTGCTATACCGAGTTAAAACAAAAAGTCCAAAAGAAAAGCTGCAATAACGGTTAAAAGAAGTCCTTACCTGTGAGATGTACCATCTGCTTCCAGCAAAAATCCCTTCAACCAAACTCAAGAACTTTGGGGGAAGGGTAGCTGAGAACTAGGCGCAAGAGAAAGGCTCAGCAAACAGCCTTGGAAGGAAGCTGCATCTGCTGAGAGATGTAGTACAGAAACTTGTTTCTTCCCAGGTGGGAAAGGTATAGAATTGATCATCATAGCAGTTCCAGGAAAGGGGTGTGGCTGGAAACACTCCAGCAGGGCTAACAGCCACTATAAGGAACTGCCAAGAGAGAGGATGGGCTGAAAATCCCTTGGGTTATTGATAGTCCCGAAAGGAATAAAAGGCCAGAGGCAGGTAAAAGTCAAGCTCAGCCAACTAGAAAAAAAGTCTGGAAGGAAAATGTCTAGGAAGATTGTACTTGGTAGCCTAGAAATGGTTTGGAACTGCCCTGGATTATAAAGAGGGTGTGGAACTGCCCTGGGTTGTGAACAGGGTGTGGAAATGCCCTGGAGTAAAAGAAAAGGGGCTTGGAATTGCCATGAATTGGAAAAGGAGTTCGAGAACTGCCTTTGGTTGGGAAAAGGGGAGTGTTTGGGTGTAAAGCATAGACCTGAGACAATCCAAGCTAGAAGCTTGGGAGTAGTAAATTTGGGACAGGAGTAACAGAAGAAGGCAATGTGTTAAAAGGAAACCATGTATGTCGTATAAGGTATTTCCTTCAAGCTCATAACAAGGAGTAGATTTTGTATTGTATAACTGTGCTAGGAAGCCAAGAAATACTTTTGTTGTATTGTTACTCTCTGGAAGGAGCAGAGAACAGCACCACTTAAGCGAATGAAAGCTGTGATACCCAGAATAAATGTTATTTTGTTTATTCAAAGCTCTGTGATAGTTTGATTATTGGCTAGACAGCTAGTAGGGGGTGGCTGCTACCTGAGAGGTTAAAGTAGTGGGCAGGCTAGCTCAGTCAGAGTAGAAAGGGTGTCCCCACAGTGCCAGCCCATTCCACTAAAGAAAACTAAACTCCACTCAAGCAGTCCTTAGCTCTGGTAGAAGTGTTAGGACTGGGAAAAGCCCACTAGAGGGTGCCGATAGTGAATGTAACTATACAGTTAACAATGTGCACGCCTACGCAGTTTTATTTCTAAAAAGCTTAGAATAAGCCAATTCTATAAGGAGAGGAGGGAAAGTATGTATTACACATTATGTTGCTTTCTATGGAGAACGCATGTTATGAATAAGCAACTTAGATTTTTTTAATCAACAAGCAGAATGAATGAGTCATGTATGTTGAGAATCACCAACTAAGCATTGCCTTGCTTGATAAGTTCTTCCTGGTGTTAAGAAATTGCCTATCTTGATCAACTTGGTAATGTTTCAAATAGACTATTTGTAACCATTCAGATAATTCTGAGAACTCAAGTATCATAGATTATATTAGGCTGGCAATTTACATAAAACCTCAGCCACATTTTGACTGGCAGATTATCTGGAATGGAAACTAAGATGTTGATTATGTCTCTCTTGAACCAATCAAAATCCTGTCCCTGATTTTTGCTGGGATTGCATATGCATGGCCCTCTAAGGTCTAAAACAATAGCAAGGTCTTTGATGGCAACAAGGAGTTGGTGGATACTTTCCTCTCTGTGAGTTGTATGATCTCCTCGGCATCCCACTCTTCCACCTCCTAGACAATGAGTTTATTAGGTCAGAAGTTGCTTTGGAGAGGTACTACCTAGAGTGTTTTCCAGTGCTCCTTAGAATAACTGTCTGTTTCACCAAGTCTCCAAAGAGATTCTCCCTTCTGCATACCACATCAACAAGCTTTGACACACACCATAGCATAGCTTACATGCTTGCAACTATGACAGATGTGATCTCTTACATTTACTAAGAAGCTTTTGCTGACATCTCAAAAGCATATGTTTTCCAGACTCCTTCCCTTTGCCTACTAATGAACTAAGCTCTACAGAGTTGTTCTGAGTAAGAGAATCTACAAACTCCTGTGTTCTACATACTGGCCAATCAAAAGCTGGTAAGAAATTCTGCAGAAAGAAAGCATAGCATTCTAAAAATTTTCTATTCATGAAGTCCAATGTATGAAAAGCAGGTTCTAGTACTACTGGCCTTTTAAAGAGTGGCTTTCAACTACCACAGGGTGAGGAGGAATCAGTATCAGTGCAGTTAGCATAACATTTTAATACCTGTTGGGGTCCTAACATTTATGACAATTTTGCAGGTAATGTATCGGCCTAGAGGATCAGTGTAACCTCTACCTGTCTCCAATGTCATTGGTACCAGAATAATGACAAGGGTAAGGCAACAGCTATGAAACCGGACAATCGTTGATACCAACAACAATGGGAGATCAGCACAAGCCTAACCTTCCTGGCTAACCTGAAGTGCATCAGTGGCCTGGTCCCAGACTCTTGGAGTCTATTGCACCCTGTTTGTAGTCAGGAGTTTCAACATTCACCCACCTGGAGGCTCATTACAGAAATGATCATTATCATTATTTGGTTGCTCTTTATAACATGCTGACAAGGTCCAGGGTCAGTGCTTCTTTGATTCTGCTCAGTGTTTCATACTAATACTGAAAAGAGAAAATCCAAAGTGGTCCCATCAATGCTCAATGCCAATTGTCTCCCCAGGACTTAGTGTAGCTCAAGGTCTTTTTAGGTCTGATGTCTCCAATGCCGATGAACATATATCAGACATCAATGAACTGAAGTGTCTTTTCTTTTGCTCTTCATGGTCATGAAGACCTCTTCATGTCATCTGTAGGCACAAATGACACCTAGAGGCCTTATGCGCTTTACCCAAACATTGCAACTATCACTTGTGGGTATCTGCACCAATTATGCTCTTGACAGACAAGTGGGGACTTTCTTCTAGGCCACACTGACCAAAATAATAGCCAATGTGAAATCAAATAACTTGATTTTGAGGGAGCAGGTCACGGCCCGATGAAAACATCAAGAGGACCACAAAACCGGGAAGAGGCAGACGCAAACCACCCACCCCCCCAAAACATTTTAAAAAACAACAGAAAGTAAAGACATACAGTATGACCTATTCACAAAAATATAAAAACCTACAAAATAAACCTGAGAGGAATTTGAATAGAACACAAGGGGAGAGATGTTTATTCAACTCTAAAGAAAAGAACGAACTGAGGCGACCATGCAAGATGATGTACTGCAGAAACTCACTGAAATGTGCAGTAAGCTAAAGCTTTTACTTGTAGAGAAGCTAGGGGACAGCTTTGGTTTGAGTAGGCTCAGTGGATGCATCACCCATCTGTGAGTACTTTCAAGCAGTCACCTTCTCCTATAATCAAAAGGAATAAATATGTTTCTCTGTTCCTGGATTTCTCTTAAGCCTCACATCCAAGGAGTGCGATCTTCCTCTCAGTGTCAATGTCCAGAGGATTATGCTGCTCCCTAAAAAGCCCAATACTTTCACAGCCACTAAAAGAAGAAAACAGGGTAATCTGTCCAATTTAACCAACTGTGTCCAATATAACAAAATAAAAATAACTTGAGGGAAAATATATATTTATAAATAAGCATCTCTCCAAAATATTTACTACAATTTTTGAGAACAGCTTTATTTATACATATTATTTTCCAATAATTTCAGTTGAAGTGAGTCAGATGTTGGATCTGAACCAAGCACATTCATAAATTTTAACCTTCACAGTCTGATAACCGGTGGCATCATCATTACATTCCAAGCATCAGATACAATAACTGTAATAGACATACTTGAATATTCCTGGTGTACTATATTTGCAGTACTTAAAACATTTTACCAGCAAATGCTCTCTGTAGGCCCCAAGTTAAAAAAAAAATGAATATCTCACATTCTGGGGGGTAACATTCAGGAACCTGATTAATTACAAAGTATGGGCCCTGTTTACTAAGCCACGTGGGTAGGCAAGCAAACATTTTAGCACGCGCTAAAAATTAGCATGTGCTAACGCTAGAGACACCCATGGGAATATAATGGGTATCTCTATCGTTAGTGTGTGCTAATTTTTAGTGCACCTATAGCACGGCTTAGGAAACAGGGCCCTATGTGACTACTTTGATATATAATCATCTAAGTAAAACACATATTAAGTGCCCACATACTTTGCAATTTATATTTCTGTGGGCGCTGTACTGGGGGTAAAAACATGTGCATTTTGAGAATGTGTGTGTACTATTTAATCCCCCTACCAAACACATCCCCAGAACAGCTCTCAAATTTATCTAAAAGTGCATGTACTGCAGAAGCCAACATATACTTTCAGCTGCTGCAAGAGAGATAATTCACAATTGGGGGAATCTAGTTAGGTAACCAATTATTTGCCTAGCTAAATCCCTTTCAAAACTGTCCTCTATCTACAAACCAAATTCTTTTCAAAACAGGATAAAACCCTGTAGGTTTGGTTTACCGTCATGTTAATGCCAGGCATAGTCATGATTAGAAATAACAAAAATAGTACCTATATTTTTGTGGGTCCTAAAGCCTATTGGGTCTGTTTCATTATTATTTATATTTATAAGCAAAGCCAACATAACACATTAATAAAAACAGAAATGTATGTTTGCATTTTACCTCTGAAATATACTGCAGTTTTTAACATTTTGGAAATAAAGCCTATAAGGGGTGAAAATATTCTTTTGTACTTAAACTCTGGGCAAAATCTGAAACGTTTCACAGCCATCATTAGTGTTCTAATTACAGGTTTCAAATAAAGACTGGAAAGGATTGCACTAAATTATAAGGAACATACTACTGTTCAATGTTTAGACTATCTATTAACTGCCAATCAAAATAATAACTGCAATCTTTTCACTAATTTTCCCAAGTGCAGCTGTTCAAATAATATCCTAGAAAGGCTCATAGGACAGAAACTTTAAATATACAGTTATCAAAAAGCTTACATTTTAGATCCTCTTTTCAGAAGCTTTTTGAGTATCTCATCAAGATAAACTGTTCCACCTTTACTAGATAATGTACCCCATCAGAGTTTTGTATGACTCAAAAGATAGTGGGGCTTATTAATTTGTTGGTTCTAATTTTTCTGAATTGTCATTCTATCCAAGAATGTTAGGCAAAGGCAATAATTTTGAGTGTTGAAGTCTGAACTACTGCTATCAAATCTTCCAAGTTTTTGAAGCCATTCCCCCCCCCCCCCCCCAACCCCCCAAAGCCGAATAGCTATCCAGGCAGATATGATCACATATAAAGCAGTCCTATCAAAAATATAAGGACAGCCATACAAATCAGGAGATGGGCGTCCTTCTCTCAGGGTTGCCCAAATCGGCATAATCAAAAGCCGATACTGGGCGCCCTCAACTGCTTTCCGTCGCGGGGATGACCAAAGTTCACGGGGGCATGTTGGAGGTGTAGCAAAGGCAGAACTGGGGCGTGCTTAACAGATGGGCATCCTTAGCTGATAATGGAAAAAAGAAGGGTGTCCCTGACGAGCACTTGATCGACTTTACTTTTTTTTCATAACCAAGCCTCAAAAAGGTGCCCGAACTGACCAGATGACCACCGGAGGGAATCGGGGATGACCTCCCCTTACTCCCCCCAGTGGTCACTAACTCCCTCCCACCCTCAAAAAAAAAACAAACTTAAATAACTTTTTTGCCAGCCTCAAATGTCATACCCAGCTCCATCACAGCAGTATGCAGATCCCTGGAGCAGTTTCAGTGGGTGCAGTGCACTTCAGCCAGACGGACACAGGCCCATCCCCCCCTACCTGTTACACTTGTGGTGGTAAATGTGAGCCCTTCAAAACCCACCAGAAACCCACTGTACCCACATGTAGGTGCCCCCTTCACCCTTTAGGGCTATGGTATTGTTGTAAAGTTGTGGGGAGTGGGTTTTTTTTTTTGGGGGGGGGGGGGGTTGGGGGGGCTCAGCACCCAAGTAAAGGGAGCTATGCACCTGGAAGCAATTTCTGAAGTCCACTGCAGTGCCCCCTAGGGTGCCTGGTTGGTGTTCTGGCATGTCAGGAGGACCAGTGCAGTACAAATGCTGGCTCCTCCCACAACCAAATGGCTTGGATTTGGGCGTTTTTGAGATGGGCGTCCTCGGTTTCCATTATGGCCGAAAACCGGGGACGACCATCTCTAAGGTCGACCATCTCAACATTTAGGTCGACCATCTCTAAGGTCCACATGTTTCATACTAGTTTGCTACATGGTTTTGGCATGGTGTGAGCATGCTTTAGTGGCCACAAAATGTGCATATGAACACAAGTAGGAGAGGATGGTAGAATACAGGAAATTGCCATTTTTGTATATTACTATATTGTGTAATGGAAAGAAACAGAAAAATCCATATATGATCACAAGTTAGATTAGGAGAAATCACATGATATAGGAGAAACGAAACTTACAACAGTATATGAGATGGCTAGGAAGGTTTTGCTGAGCAGTTTTGTTATTCAGTCTTTGCGTCTGGCTACTGGGTGACAACTTGCTCCAGAGAGAACAATTATTTTGTATTGGCTTAGTGAGATACCAATAAGATTTTTACTGGTTGTGTCTATATCTAAGTCTGATTGTCTCTCTTATTCCAGCCTCTAGGGCTGAAGTGTTTTCCCCTCCCCAGGGGCAAGGATAATACATCTGGCAGCCGCCGCACACTGAAAAGAAGATTTCAGAGTATTATCAACAATGGCACCCAGATCTTTTTCTTGAGTGCTGACCCCCAAGTTTGTTGAACTTAATTCCTGTGTCTTTGTCAACCTGGACTACCTCTCTTTTTAAACCACTACTGACTAAGGCAAATTAATGCTAAGGGCTTCCATCTTATCTATATTTATGTAAAATCCAGCCACTTTCCCAAAATCTTGACCCTCCTTCTGCACTACAGACTGTCACTGCGAGTTGGTTCAGCTCAGCATGCTGCCACATGCAAAAATAATGATTTTATGGGAGTCCGCCCCCAACTTTATTCCCTTTATATGTGGATTCTTCTGCCTTCTCTCAACAAAGGGCTCCATTATAAGGGTGAATAGAAAGGGCATCCCTGATGTGTGTTATCTGCCTGAATGGAAGACCTGAGGTATGAGCCATTAATTTTCACACATGCCTTTGGTTGTGAATACAAATCTGCTACCCAGATGATAAAGTCTGGGCCCAAGCATACCTTTTCTAGCACTTGTAACATGAAGCCTCAGTCCACCCTATAAAAAGCCTTTTCAGCATCAATTGCCAGTAACACTGAGAGCAGTCTCCTATTTTTGGTTACCCACACTAGACTGACAATCCTTGTATTATTGTCTCCTGCATGCCTACCTGATATAAACCAAGTTTGATCTTCAACTGTTGCCTATAGGAGGCACTGGGACAACCGCTCTACTAAAATATTCACTACAATTTTGATGTCAATGCATAGCAAGGATACAGGTCTATAGGAACTACAGTCTGTTTCATAGTTCCTTTCCTTTAATATAACTAAGATCCTAGCCTTCCACATCAAAGATATAAAGTAGGGAAATACCACTGCCTGCCTTTTGCACAGAATGCAGAGGCAAGCCACAGAAGTGAAGTGAGTTGCACAGACCCTGACGAAGTGGACAAAACTTTGGCCACTGTCAGCCGTGGAGAGAGTGAAGATACTGTGCACCTACAAAAGATACGTTTTTTTGTCCTGTGAACTTTAACATTTTTAACAACTGGTGGAGGTTTTTTGTGCCAATGATGACAACAATCACTCCATGAATCTATGGGGTTGTGAGCCTACTGTAGAGGAGTCTGTTGAGGCTTTTTCCTCCATTAGTACGACATATTTAGTATGTGTAATGCATCAAGCTACATTTTCATTTCAGCTAATCCAGTGTTAGAGAGGATTTTTGTTGTAGGGGGAATTCCTTTATTATCAACTATAGCTCCTAAATTTGATCATAGACATCTGCTAGCTATCATCATATGATGGGCAACAAGTGCATACTGTTAGTGGAGATGTTTAAAAACAAAACAACCCCTCCGAAGGGACACCACCTTGTAGTGGTGGAGAGGCTTCTGTGTTTCAATGACTCAGAGGGCTATGCTGAAGGGTTACCCATATCAAACAGGCCTCTGAGGAGAAACCAGACAAAGAGTGTCCCAAACTAGGGACAGTGGAAAGATGGTGACCTGAAGCTTGTACGCTCAACGGCCCAGCTGTCCTCTGAAGTTCTGTCTTTGTTTACTTGGAATTTCCTCTCTGCATTTGCAGTTACCTTAACTGAGAGGAAGGGGACAATGGGGGGGGGGTCAGCCACCAATGACCAGCGTTTTCTCCCCTGTGCAGCAAGTGTGGGACTGCTGCGTGACGAGCTGCCCACAGATGATTGGGTTGATGAGTCCTTTGATTAGCGCCGGTGAAGGAGCATCGATGCTCTTGGACCTGGAAACAACTTCATCGCTCCCGAGTCATTTAACCACCATGTCCAAAGGAGTGGAGGAGTGAGTTAGGAGTGTATGCTGAAACGGAAGTCGTTTACAGCTGAACCCGTGTCAGCGGTGCCACTCCTAAACCCGTAAGAGCTATCAGCTTGGAGTTTTTGGCTCCCGAGGAGGTTACTACCAGGACCTAACGGTGGTAGTAAATAATTTTGCTTCAGATATAATCTTATTAGTGAGCCACATGGATAATCGAATCAAATCCTTTGAGAATGAAAAATTGATACAGCAAATGAAGTTCTACAGGAGTAGGAAACGGTTAAGATTTTGAAAATGATAATAGACCAGAAAAGTTTGAACAAAATAAATATTATTACAGATGATTAATATCGAGATTGTTGTTTTCCCCAGAGTTCCGGGTATGACTCCTAAAGTTTTCTCCTCTGAAATGATTCCTCTTAGTATATTAATTCAAAAGGAGTGAAGCCTGTGAAACTGGGATTACCTTAATCAGTGGGAATTGGATTAGAGATTCAAGTGTTTGTATTGTTAAATAATTTCTGGTTTTAAAAGAGAAAAAATGACATCAGGTGTATTATTTCGACTAATATTGGACAATAAGTATGCTTCCAATAAAATTAATTGACTATACACCGTCTTGGGTTTGAAGAAGCCAACCAGACGATCAATGTGGAATAATAATTCAGATAAATAATAACTGGGGATAATCAGGTTAATATCACATTTTCTTTGTTTACTGTTGTTTAATTGATCTCCTTTGTCTTGTTTCACTCTCCCTATTTATTTTGTGGTCTAAGAAAGAGAAAGATTGTATATAATCCATTTATCTAGTTGAGATTGTTTTCCTCTAATATTGTATTAATGTACAGTCATCTCTGTATTACTGTTTGCAAGTGACCCTTGTAAAATGAAAAATTATAAATAAATGATTTCAAAAAAATGTGCTAAAAACCTAACTGTGGAAATACACTTTTTGTAGCTAAAACTAAATAACTCACTGCCATAGCTAAACTAGGTTATGTCAGTAAAGACATGGCTCTGGCAGGCAGAGAGAAATTAAAGGGAGCTGCAGAAACACAGTAGCATGGGAACTATTATTCATCAGCAGTAAAATGGATTTATGCCTTGCAGAAAGCTCTGGAAAATCCATCCTTTTAGTGCTGAGCAGGATCATGTGGCCCAATGTTCCTTTGTTGACCTGTTGTAAAAGTGAAAGTAAAAAATAAACCATGGCCCATTTAAAATTAAACCCTTTATTTTGCTGTATACTTTAAAACCTAGATAAAGAGCATCTCCACCATGTGGTCACAAAAGCCTGTCAAAAATTTACCTTCTCACCCACTCAGCCATATTTACTTGCCAGCAACAGTACTTACAGTTCCTGTCTAAGTCGTCTTATTTTTGCCTTGGCATCTGCCAGCTCCACTGACAGGTGTTGCTTGCTTTCTGTACGTCTCATGCCTGGAGAATCACCAGATGAATGTCCACCTGGGGGATGAGGTGGAAAACGTAAACAGTCCCGTTCTTCAGAGAGTTCTATAATAGTCTAACAAACAACAACAAAAAACCATATTAAGATATTTAGCATACTTAATTATGAAATATCTCTAGGAAACCACAGATATAGAAATACAATTAAATTCAACAAAAAAATTTTCTCTTTTTAAAACAGCATTTCTCAAGCCAGTCAAGACAGAATTGGCAACAGCTAACTTAAGTATGTTAGAAAAACTTGTCAAATGCAACCACCAGCTTGAGCTGGTAAACTATACTCTAGTGCTACCAAAACAATTGTGAGAACTTCTGCTTTAAAGTTTCTGTATCTTTCTTAATACTGACCCAAATCTGACTAAATGTGTAGAGCAATACTACCTCTGTTATGGAGAATTTACTGTGTTGTGTCAAACTCAGATGCCTCTGTTTCCTACTGGCAAAAAGAGACTCAGATGCCTCTGTTTCCTACTGGCAAAAAGAGACAGACCCTCAGATTACATCCCTATTACCTCAGACTGGCAATGCTGATTTTCAAGCAGGTCTGACTCAACATAATTTAGAATGTTGGATGAAGGCAGGTCTAGTTAACGGTAAAAGATGTTATTAATGCAGCAGAGAAATGTAAGGAGTTGGATGCTCTTGTCTCCTGACCATGAGAACTCTGTGTGTGATTTATTTCTGTAATATCAACTCCAACATTACATATTGTGAAGAGCAAAGAAACTACAAGCCCCAGAAGGCAGTGCAGCACCAGAGAGATTCAGAACCAAGGAACTACAAAGCCCAGAAGGCAGGGCAACGTCAGAGAAGCCAGGAGCTAAGAAACTACAAGCCCCAGAAGGCAGTGCAGCACCAGCAGACAGATCAGGTGAAGGGAGAAGAATCTATGCAAGGGAGGGAGGAGCCGGGGTGTGATTGGGAGATGGAATCATATGGGGGAAGGGAGGAGCCCCTAGACCGGGAGGAAGGGGAGGAGAGAATGGAACTGGAGGAGGAGAAAGGAGGGGAGAATGAGGAGGAAATGGAAGTGCTGGTGGAGGGCTCTTAAAGTGAGTTATGAACTGAACTGGAGAGAGTGAATGAAGCCTTGGTGAATTGACCCGGTGGGTGGATGTCAGGTGGTTTTGTGCTGACAAATGAGGGAGGTGGGTCATTAGGTCTAAAAGTGAGAAAGGGACTTAGACCATATTGCCATTGAATTGAACTGTTTAATTTCATTTCTAAGATGAACTGTGTTTGAAGGCAATGCTAAACTAAACTGTGTTTGAAAGCAGTGCTAAAACTGAATTGAGGAGGAAAACATTGCTAACTGAACTGAATTGTGAGCAGTGCTCATTAACTGTGGGAAAGAGCAGTGCTACTAAGTACTGGATTAGAAGCAGTGCTGGGGAAAACCATATTGAAAGCAGGGCCAAAGTGAACTGTGTGGAAAGCAGGCCCAAGCTGAACTATATTGCAAGCAGGGCTCCAATGAACTGTGTTTAAAAGTGGAGCTACACTGAGGAGAGGGAAAGGCCTGTGAAGCCTTAAAGCAGAGTAAATGTACTCAGGAGATAATAAAGCACTTCTGGTGATTTGCCTGTTGTCCGGAGACCCTGATTGCAGACTGTCGACTCGGGAGTGAAGGGCGTGCTTGGTAAAGAAAGGAAGAGACTGAGAAAGAGTGGTGCGGATCTGGCGGCTGAGCGTGACAATATACTCTTTACCTGCAGAAAAACTAAAAGATGAGGTTTCGGAAGAGATTTTTTTTTTGATAGAAAAAGAATCCAAAACTAATATTACCCTTTTATACAAAGCAGTTCAAAGTTTTGTTCCTCCCAGGGAATATGATGATATAGTGGCTCAATGGACAACTGATTTGATAGACGGGGAAATAGCAGAGAGACTATGATTGTTATTATGTAGTATCAAGAGGGTTTTATTTTACTTATGACATCTCAAATTATCCCAAGGAATCTTATCAAAGGAGATATATAAAAGAACGTCATCTGCATAATAGAGTTAAATCCAGCCACTTCTAGTTTAGAGCCTAGTGATGCCATCATAACATTAAAAAGGATAGGAGAAAGTAGGGAGACTTTTGGTACGCCACAATCTGGTGACCAAGGGGAGGCTACCCTATAAGATCTTGTTTTGAGGAATCCGCTGAACCACTGCAACACTGCACCCCCAATTCCAAAATGGTCCAATATATTTAATAAAATATCGTGATCTACTACATCGAAGTACTAGTTATTTTGAATTGTAAAATTAAACTCAATGCCTAGTACTCACTTCACAATACAACACATACAATTACTCTACTTATTTATTTTATTGCATTTGTATCCCACATTTTCCCACCTTTTTGCGGGCTCAGTGTGGGCTCTACTATAACTACACCATACTGCACCCTCCCTATATCAGAAAACCTAAAGATTCTTGGAGTTACCTTCGACCGAAACCTCACTCTCGATACCCACGTGAAGAACACGACAAAAAAGATGTTTTACTCGAGTTAAGCCTTTCTTCCCGAGAAACATCTTCCGTACCTTGGTACAATCTATGGTAATTAGTCACCTGGACTACTGTAATACTCTGTACACTGGCTGCAAAGAACAAACTATTAAGAAACTCCAAACAGCCCAGAATACCGCAGCCAGACTCATATTTGGAAAGACCAAATACGAAAGTGCAAAACCCTTAAGAGAGAAACTTCACTGGCTTCCACTCAAGGAACGTATCGAATTCAAGATCTGCATGATCGTACACAAGATCATCCGTGCAGATGCCCCACTGTACATGTTTAACCTTGTGGACCTACCGGCCAGAAACGCCAAAAGATCAGCCCGCAAATTCCTCAACCTGAATTTCCCCAGTTGTAAAGGACTTAAATATAAGCAGGCATACGCCTCTACCTTCTCCTACAGAAGTACACAGATATGGAACTGGTTACCCCCAGCCCTAAAAACCATGGATAATCTAAGTAACTTTTGCAAATCTTTGAAGACACATCTCTTCAATAGAGCCTACAAAAAGAACCCTTAAAGACACAAATTTACCTCCTAAACTATCCTAACAAACACCATATTCTCCAATTCCTCATCCATCTTCAGCTTACCATCGATTATATCCATTATCCTGTCATGACTTTGTCATAACAACACTCTGTAAGCCACATTGAGCCTGCAAATAGGTAGGAAAATGTGGGGTACAAATGCAATAAATAAATAAAAATAATAAAATCCTTCTTCCTGTGCTAATTACCTTCTTGAAATTCAATATTAGGGTAGTAAGTATTGTTTCTGTATTATAGCTAGGTCTGAAACCGGATTGAGAATTATGGAGGAGAGAAAAGGGAGGGAGAGAGAGTTCATAAGTTGGAATGCTACTATTCCCTCCATCAGATACTTACGTACTTTGTCCCTTTGCAAGAACAATGGTATAAGTTTTTTGTTGTGTCTTTATATCTCTAAAAAGGGAATACTGGGCAGGGATTGCAGAGCATGAATGATGTATAAAGTGTAACCAAGACTTAGATTCTTTGGGGTTTATGTTTGGTCTCGTGGTCTCATTCGGTCTTCCTGGCAGACATTGGTCACTTATTTGGGTACTTTGGTGGGTGTGGTGTTGCCACGTGCCCCTGAGGTGCAACTTTTCGATGATATGCATACGGTGCAAAGATTGCATCAAGGAGAGAGATTATTCCTTCGAAAACATTTCTTCTGGGCAGGAAGTGTATTTTGATTAACTGGTGTTAGCAGAATGCACCTTAAACTATTCAATGGAAAAATGAAATGTACAGGTTGCTCACATTGGAAAGGATAGGAGTGATGAATAATAAGCCCCAGCAATGGAGATTATCTCAACAAATTTAGTCCCCCCTGTAGGAGGCCTTAACTCTAAAGGCACAGAGTCTTTTGTTGAACTAGTATGGAGGTCTAAAAGATATGCCATGGATTTTTTGCTATGATGTTTCCAGGCAGCTTAGTAAATTCTATGAGTACTGTGTAAAATAAAGGTATTTGATGACTTACTCTCACTCTGGTCAAGAGTTAACTCGGAGCAAGGATCTTCTTGGTCTTTGTTGAAGGGGAAAAGGGAAGAAGGAAAGTGAAGTTGGGAGGGGGAGACAATGGAGAAGGAGATGGGGGATGTGTACAATATTAATACTTGAATTAGAGAACACGATATGTATGTTGTATTTCTAGGTTTTGTATTATGTCATACATTTTGTACTGTACTTTCTTTGCATTGTTCTGCAGTTCTACATATGGCTTCAATAAATAAATAATACAAAAAAAGCAAGTAAGAAAAAACTAAATAAGAGAAGAAAAAGGGACAAAGAGAGATAATGTCCTATGTACTCACTGAGAAAGGCCGCAAAAAGGAAAGATTGAAGATGACACAATACTTTTCAAAGTTGTTAAAATTGCATGCAGGCTGAGAAATTACAGGGGGACTCTGGGAGGTCTGGAAGACTGGGCATCAAAATGACAGGTGAAATTTAATGTGGACAAGTGCAAAACGATGCACATTGGAAAGAATAACCCAAATTATAACACGATATTAACTTCCACATTAGGAGTCACAAAACAATGCACATTGGGAAGAATAACCCAAATTATAACACGATGCTAACTTCCACACTTGGAGTCATCACCCAGGAAAAAGGATTTACGTGTCATTGTGGACAATACAATTGAAATCCTCTTCTCAATGTGTGGTGGTGGCCAAAAAGCAAACAGAACCAGTAGAAGAAAGGAGGTGTTGATGCCTCTCTACGGGTCACTGTTGAAGTCCCCGCTTGGAGTATTGTCTTCAGTTTTGGAGGCTGTATCTAGCTAAGGATGTAAAAAGACTGGAAGCGGTGCAAAGAAAAGCTACAAAAATGGTATGGGATTTACGTTGCAAACCATATGAGGAGAGACTTGCCAACCTGAACATGTATACTTTGGAGGAAAGGAGAAACAGGGGTGACATGATACAGATGTTCAAATATTTGAAAGGTATTAATCCGCAAACAAACCTTTTCTGGAGACGGGAAAGTGGCAGAACTAGAGGACATGAATTGAGGTTGAAGGGGGAAGACTCAGGAATAATGTCAGGAAGTATTTTTTCACAGAGAGGGTGGTGGATACGAGGAATGCCCTTCCACGGGAGGTGGTGGAGATGGGAACGGTAAAGGAATTCAAACATGCATGGGATAAACACAAAGGAATCCTGTTTAGAAGAAATGGATCCACAGAATCTTAGCGGAGATTGGGTGGCGACGTTGGTAATTGGGTGACTGAATAAATATGGATGGGCTTGAGTGTAAATTTTAAGGGGCTTTGACATTAGCTTCAGAACTTTTAGTACAAGAAGAGAGCTGGGAAGACTTATATGGTCTGTGCCTTGAGAATGGCAAGGACAAATCAAACTCAGGTATACATAAAATCATTTTACTTGATATGCCATACTTTATATCTTGTTGGGCAGACTGGATGGACCATAGGTCTTTATCTGCCATCACTTACTATGTTATGTTAGAATGTTAGGAATTATTAGGAAAGAAATAGAGAATTTTAAAAATAAATCATAATGCTTCTGTATCGCTCCATGGTGAGACCACACAGAGTATTGGGTGCAAATCTGGTTGCTGCATCTCCAAAAAGATATAGTACCACTGGAAAAGGTACAAAGAAGGGCAACCAAAATGGTTAAGGAGACAAAACAACTGTCATATGAGGAAAGGCTAAAGAGGTTAGGGCTCTTCAGCTTCGAGACAGATGAGTACAGATATGATAGAGGTCTATGAAATCCTGAATATAATGGAATGGGTAAATGTGAATTGATCATTTACTCTTTCAGAAAGAACAAAGAGTAGAGGACAGTCCATTAAGTTATACAATAGCACATTTAAAACAAATAGGAGAAAATACAGTCTACCCTTAATACAATGAATTCCAACTGAACAGATTTCAGAAACAGACTAAAAAATTACTGAATTTTAACATTTATTTTACATTCACTTTTATGTTAAATCACTTACAGCAATTTTATCATTTATACATTAATTTGTTTTTTCTTATGATTTTTGTATTTATTATTTAGACATCCTCCAGAAACTATGGACAATCGTCAATTACAAACACCCTCTCCCCACTATTAGGCCACTGAAATCGAGGACAAATTACTGGAGAAAAAGTCCATAAACCATTATTAAGCTAAACCAAGGGATAAGTAGCATGGAATCATGATACTTTTCAGAATTCTACCTGGTATTTTTGACCTGACTGGTCACTGTTTGAAACAGGATACTGGGCTAGATGGACCCTTGGGTCTGGCCTGGAGAGGTAACCCTTATGCTCTTAAGTCTTACAGGTACCTTTTACCACATCTCGCAAATACATTTTGAGTACTTCATTGTATACTAGGGATTGCACTTCCCCTGTGCCTCTGGGAACAACTGCTTTCTTCTTGCTTTACATCCATCCCCTCAATCCAAATTCCAGGCATCTTCTATGCACTGTAGATGAAATTGCCACTCCACACTTGTCAAACCACTGCCTAAGTAGATGAGGTGAGGGTTCCATAACTAGTTGATAATTTATATTGGTTGGTTGGAATGGGATTTTTTTCTTTCAAACAATTTTTATTGCTGAAAAAAAATACATAAAAGGACAACAGCATGTCCAGATAGCAACACTAACGTTGCAAAATAATAAAATATTGTAGCATCCAAAACAATAAAATCCAGTATCACCATTTTCAATATGAAAAACAAAATTAAATCCCCAACTGAACCCCCCTTTCCTCCCAAAGCCTATTCATCCCACAAAACCCTCAATGGACTCTGAATTGGGAGGTCACTGAACATCCCCCCTCTAGTTTCTAGACAAACATTTATAGACCTTGGATTCTTATAGCTCCCTAGATAAGAATAATCACCTCCATACCTCCATCAACAAAATCACCACCCACGGAGGCTAGAATGTTTTAATACAATTTATTTCCCTTATCACAGTCACATTTTGTTTTGTTTGTACATCTCCATATATCTCACATATATGCACATATACATTCCACATATATATATGGTTTATAGCTTACTAATGACAACCCTTTGAAGTGTTTGCTAGAGCAAAACATAAGAGACTACTGCTTAAGTAAAGCACATTTTGAGGGCAATTTTCAAAACTGGGAACACAGATGCAAATTTGTGGATAATTTTACCCATAATCTTTGCACCAGTTATTAAAGGTTAACTACGAACAGACTTTCCCCATGGAATCTGCTCTGAAGAAAAGCACCTAACGAAATCTACATCTGCTTTTCTGAAAGTACACTTTCTACACATTTTTTTTTTTTGCACAATCCTGTTTCACCTATAGATTTGCAAATGTATTCTGTTATTTCTCTCTCCTAGCTAGACCAATTTTCATTCAACTACAGCACATGTGTTGTTGACCCCTAAGTATAATTTCAGTTGGCTACGGGCTATGCAATTTTTAGATAGTCGGTTTACCCGGGTAAATCACTCTCTACCCAAGCAGATGGCTTCCAAAAACTGCCCTGGCTATTTTTATTGTTTGGCATGTATAAGATGTTTGCTTGTTTACTATGTATGTATGTTTGTCAGTCCCAGCTTCTTCAAGTACTGCAACCTCAGCTCTTCTATATCCTGTGAAGAACTGTGTATGCTAAAGAATAAATAACAGGAAAAGTCTATAGATTGATAAGGCCAACCACACTTCAAAAGTTCAGATTAAAACTCCAACATGAGGCATCCATGGGTCTAATTTAAATCTCTGATGTTTTATTATGCAGTTCTATTTGCATCATAGGGCAAGCATACTGTAAAATAATACTAGTTAAGAGATTTAAGGATGATGTTCTGTATAGAAGTTAATTACAATAACATACATGGAGGCATATTTTCAAAACACTTAGACTTACAAAGTTCCATAGTTACGTGGAAGGGCATAATTGAACGAAAACGTCTATCTCCATGGGCGTTTATCTCCGAGAACGGGTCCGTGAAGGGGCGGACCGAACCGTATTTTCGAAAAAAATAGACGTCCATGTTTTATTCGACAATTTGTGAGCTGGGCGTTTTTGTTTTTCAGTGATAATGGAAAATGAAAGCGCCCAGCTCAAAAACAAATAAATCCAAGGCATTTGTTCGTGGGAGGGGCCAGGATTCGTAGTGCACTGTCCCCCCTCACATGCCAGGACATCAACCGGGCACCCTAGGGGGCACTTTTACAAAAACAAAAAAAAAAGGTAAAAGAGCTCCCAGGTGCATAGCACCCTTCCCTTGTGTGTTGAGCCCCCCAAATCCCCCTCAAAACCCACTGCCCACAAGTCTACACCATTACTATAGCCCTAAGGGGTGAAGGGGGGCACCTACATGTGGGTACAGTGGGTTTGGGGGGGTTGGACGACTAATAAGCATTAAGCAGCACAATTGTAACAGGTAGGGGAGGGATGGGCCTGGGTCCACCTGCCTGAAGTCCATTGCACCCCCTAATAACTGCTCCAGTGACCTGCATACTGCTGCCAGGGAGGTGGGTATGACATTTGAGGGTGAAAATAAACAGTTGTGAAACGGCATATTTTGTGGTGGGAGGGGGTTTGTGACCACTGGGGGAGTCAGGGGAGGTCATCCCCGATTCCCTCCAGTGGTTATCTGGTCATTTAGGGCACTTTTTGGGGCCTTCTTCGTGGAAAAACAGGGTCCAGGAAAAGTGCCCTAAATTCTCGCTAAAAACGCATTTTTTTTCCCATTATCGGTGAAAGGCGCCCATCTCTGATTGGCCGATAACCACGCCCCAGTTCCGCCTTCACCACGCCTTCAACACGCCCCCGTCAACTTTGTACGCTTCCGCGATGGAGTGCAGTTGAAAACGTCCAAGTTCGGCTTTCGATTATACCGCGTTATTCGTTTTTGGGAGATAAACGCCTATCTCCCGATTTAGGTCGCAATATAGGCGTTTTTGTCTTTCGATTATAAGCTGGATAGTAACCTAAGTCTAAATGCTTTGAAAATGAGCCCCATAGTAGCATAGTAAATTAGACACCTGACTCATTGTAAAAAGGCAAAATATTCTGATTAAAAAAGCACTTTCATGGATAAGTAGACCTCACAACAGCTTTACTGTGTTTTAGTCCAAAAAATATGGCTGTTACGGGACACTACTGCAGCCTGAGTTTTTCCAAACATTTTCTCCTTCAAAAGTCAGACAAGTTACCAAAAGTATAAAAGTCAACATCTGACAAACCACAGAATCAAAATGAGAACTCTACAGAAATTACTATGGAAATAAGCCTGTTTTTACACAGTGGTATTTTAATGTTGGTCTGTGAACAACTGAGCTGACAGTATTATTGAATCTGAGTCCACAATACCTAAGCTTGAACATCTAATAGAAGTTCTCCCTATCTGAAGGTTGCTTATCACTAAGGGGTCATTTTACTAAGGTGCTCCGAAAAATGGCCTGCGCTGTTGTAGGCACATGTATTGAATGTGCGCAGGTCCATTTTTCAGTGTTCCTGCAAAAAAGGGCTTTTCTTGGACGAAAATGGATGTGCGGCAAAATAAAAATTGGCACATGTCCATTTTGGGCCTAAGACCTCATCACCACCAACAACTGACTTAGCGGTAAGGTCTCATGCGTTAACCGGGCGGTAATTGTCAGCATGCATGCACTGCCGATTACTGCCTGGTTAGCGACATGCGGTAGAAAATAATAAATATTTTCTGCAACGCATATCCGACACGCGTAAAAGATGAAATTACCGCCTGAGGCACGCGGTAGCCAGGCAGCAGTTCCAAACTCACGCGCATCAGACGCGCATAGGTGCATACGCACCTTAGTAAAAGGGCCCCTAAGTCTGGGGTGTGAGTTCATTAACTAACTGTAGAATATTCACTTTTGTTAAGTTTTCAAAAAGAGCCTATGATAAGTAAGATAACCACCTACCTCCCTCAAAGACTTTAAATAGATCCAGATTAAATCATTGTAATTTTACAGCTCCTTGAACAAGGTCTCATCCTCAATTATATGGTAACAAGTCAGATCTTTGGATCATGTAAATATGAACTTGTAAAATAATTTGAAGTACACATCATTTTGAAAGAATTATGTGGATAAACATGAGAGTTTATGTAGTGTAAATAAATTTTCAGAAAGCTTTTGGCAAAGTCTCTCATGACAGACTCCTGAATAAATAAACCAAAGAATAGGAGACAATGCTCTCGATTGGGAACTGGTTAAGACAGAAAATGATTTATGTGAAACCCAGTATTGAAGTTAAATATTAACATGGTTTGACTGAAACAAATACTGAAATGTGTTCATACCTCTCTGTGTTCATCTCTCTCATCTACAAGTCTTTTTAAATGGAATATTGTATTTCTCAAAAGTGACTCAAGATCCTCTGATGACAAATCTGCAGCATCCAATAATTGCAGGTCGAACACATTTTCCTGATTATGAGTTACCTTTGGAAAACAGAATGATCAACATTAAGTACATAATTAAATTTTGACAAAAAAATTTGACAATACTAAATGTTGACAACAAAATAGGAATAAATATAGAAACACTGCAACTACTTACTACAAAAAAGAATACTATGCCTCATTTTATATGAAATTTTATTAGCATGCTTAAAGCAGCAGTACATAGTACTCACTACAAAGATGAAATCTGCAAACCTGATATGCAAACTGATATATATTTAGTGGTCAAAAATAAACATGTAATATCTATGGATTTTTAGTGGCATTATCCAGCTAGTGTCAATAAAATCCTAAGTGCCACAGAACTATTCAGATAATGCCAGGGTAGAGATAGGTGGAGCAACAGATACCAGGGATTCACAGCTACTATCCATATAGCTAACCAGTTTAATTTAGGCCTGCAAAAAAGCAATCCTAATTTAAAATGCTTAGTTATACATGTGAAGGCTACTCTATAACTGGGCACCTATATTTACCTGCCCCTTGCACACATGAATGCACAGAATTCTAGTACTTAAGTACACACTTACTTGCAGAAGTTCCAGCAGGGTATGTAAATACTATTCTAGAACAACAGTCATAAGTGGAATAGTACATAAATGCAAGGCAGGCGATCCCAAATAATAAACAAACAACAACTCCAAAGGGGAGGTGGGCGGTTTGTGAGAACAATCAGCCTGCTGTCCTCAGAGAATACTTGCTACAGGTATGTATCTTTGCTTTCTCCGAGAACAAGCAGGCTGCTTGTTCTCACATGTGGGGTATCCCTAGCAACCAGGCTCACTCAAAATAATGAACACTGGTCAACTGGGCCTCATAACGGCAAGGACATAACATAGATTGACCTGAAACCATAAACAACTAACTGAGAGTGCAGCCTGGAACAGAACAAAAATGGGCCTAGGGGGGTGGAGTTGCATTCTAAACCCCCGAACAGATTCTGTAGCACCGACTGCCCAAACTGAATGTCACATCGGGTATCCTGCTGGAAGCAGTAGTGAGATGTGAACGTGTGGACTGATGACCACATTGCAGCCTTGCAAATCTCCTCAATGGAGGCTGACTTTAAGTGAGCTACTGACGCAGCCATGGCTCTAACATTGTGAGCCATGACATGGCCCTCCAGAGTCAGCCCAGTTTGGGCGTAAGTGAAGGATATGCAATCTGCTAGCCAATTTGAGATTGTGCGTTTTCCGATGGCGACTCCCCTCCTGTTGGGATTGAAAGAAACAAACAACTGGGTGGACTGTCTAAAGGGCTTTGTCCTCTCCACGTAAAAGGCCAATGCTCTCTTGCAGTCCAAGGTGTGCAAACTGCTTTCGCCAGGGTGGGTATGAGGACGGGGAAAGAATGCTGGCAAGACAATTGACTGGTTCAGATGGAAATCTGACACCACCTTTGGCAGGAACTTAGGGTGCGTGCGGACTACTCTGTTGTGATGGAACTTGATATAAGGTGCATGCACTACCAAGGCCTGAAGCTCAGACTCTACGAGCTGAAGTAACAGACACCAAGAAAATGACCTTCCAGTTCAAGTACTTCAGATGGCAGGAATTCAGTGGCTCAAAAGGAGCTTTCATTAGCTGGGTGAGAACAACGTTGAAATCCCATGACACTGGTGGAGGTTTGACAGGGGGCTTTGATAAAAGCAAACCTCTCATGAAGCGAACAACTAAAGGCTGTCCAGAGATAGGCTTACCCTCTACACAGCGATGATAAGCACTAATCGCACTAAGGTGAACTACTACTACTACTACTTAACATTTCTAGAGCGCTACTAGGGTTACGTAGCGCTGTACAATTTAACAAAGAGAGACAGTCCCTGCTCAAAGAGCTTACAATCTAATAGACAAGTGAACGGTCGGTCCGATCGGGGCAGTCAAATTGGGGCAGTCTGGATTCACTGAACTCTTACGGAGTTGGTCTTGAGACCAGACTCTGACAAATGTAGAAGGTATTCAAGCAAGGTCAATGAAGGACAAGAAAGAGGATCTAGGGCCTTGCTGTCACACCAGATGGCAAACCTCCTCCATTTGAAAAACTAACACTTCTTCGTGGAATCTTTTATAGAAGCAAGCAAGACTCGGGAGACGCCCTCCAAAAAACCCAAAGAGGTGAATTCTAAGCTCTCAACATCCAGGCTGTGAGAGCCAGAGACTGGAGGTCGGGATGTAGAAGCGACCCCTCGTTCTGAGTGATGAGGGTTGGAAAACAGTCCAATCTCCGCGGTTCTTCGGAGGACAACTCCAGAAGAAGAAGGAACCAGATCTGATGCGGACAGAAAGGGTGCAATCAGGATCATGGTTCCGCAGTCTTGCTTGAGTTTCAGCAAAGTCTTCCCTACTAGAGCTATGGGAGGATACGCATACAGAAGGCCTACAACCAGGCTCCCTCAGTGTGGAGCCCATCTACATGAGCTCCCCACCTCAGGAGAGATGAATCCGTCGTCAGCACTTTTCGTGGCTGAGGAACTTGGAATGGTCGTCCCATGGTCAAATTGGATCGAATCGTCCACCACTGAAGAGAATTTCGAAAGCCGGTGGACAGTTGGATTACATCCTCTAGATCCCCCGCAGCTTGAAACCACTAGGACGCTAGGGTCCATTGAGCTGATCTCATATGTAGATGTGCCAAAGGCGTGACATGAACTGTGGAAGCCATATACCCCAGAAGTCTCAACATCTGCCGAGCCGTGACCTGGTGAGAAGCTCGAACCATGGACACCAGGGACAGAAGGTTGTCTGGCCTTGTCTCGAGAAGATAAGTTCGCGCTGTCTGAGTGTTCAACAAGGCTCCAATGAATTCCAAAGTTTGGACTGGGGTGAGATGGGACTTGGGATAATTTATGATGAACCCCAGTAGCTCTAGCACCCAAATAGTCATTCGCATGGACTCCAGAGCACCCTCCTTCGAGGTGCTCTTCACCAGCCAATCGTCGAGATAAGGAAACACATGCACTCCCAGTCTGCGTAGCGACGCTACGACTACAGCTAGGCATTTGGTAAACACTCTGTGCGCAGACACCAGGCTAAAAGAAAGAACACGGTACTGAAAGTGCTGTGTTCACAGCCGAAATCGAAGATGCTTCCTGTGAGCTGGAAGTACCGAGATGTGTGTGTAAGGATCCTTTAAGTCCAGAGAGCATAGCCAATCGTTTTCCTGAATCATGGGAAAAAGGGTGCCTAGGGAAACCATCCTGAACTTTTCTCGGACAAGAAATTTATTCATGGCCCTTAGGCCTAGGATGGGACTCATCCCCCCTGTTTTCCTTTGCAAAAGGAAGTACCTGGAATAGAATCCCAGCCCTTCTTCCCCTGGTGGAACGGGTTCGACCACTTGGGCCTTCAGAAGGGCGGAGAGTTCCTCTGCAAAGTACTTGTTTGTGCTGGGAACTTTAAGAATGAGCTCCCAGAGGCCAATTTGGAGGTTTGGATTCTAGATTGAGGGTGTATCCTGACCGGATTATTTGAAGAACCTATCGGTTGGAGGTTATGAGAGGCCACCTTTGGTGAAAAAATATCAACCTCCCTCCAACCAGCAAGTCGTCTGGAATGGACACTTTTACTGAAGCTATGCTGAACTGGAGCCAGTCAAAAGCCCATCCCCTGCTTTTGCTGGGAAGCTGCAGAGGCCTTAGGCGCAAGCTGTTGACGAGAACGAGCGCAATGGGACGGAGCCTGGACAGGCTGCCGAGAAGCAGGAGTGTACCTACGCCTAGCATAGGAATAGGTAACGCTCCTCTTCCCTCCAAAATACCTCCAAGATGAGGAGGTAGTAGCAGAAGACGCCCGGCGGGACAGAGAATCCATAGCATCATTGTTCTTCTTGAGCTGGTCAACCAGATCCTCTACTTTCTCACCAAAAAGGTTATCCCCCCCCCCCCCCCCGGGCAAGGAACATCCGCCATCCGCTGCTGGACCGAATGATCCAGGTCAGAGACATGCAGCCCTGAGAGTCTGCGCATCACTATACCTTGGGCAGCGATCCTGGATGCTACATCAAAAGTGTCGAATGCACCCCTGGCCAGGAATTTTCGACACACCTTCTGCTGCCTGACCACCTGGCGAAAAGGCTCGGCCTGCTCCAGGGGGAGTGCATCAACCAAGCTAGACAGTTGCCTCACCGAGTTCTGCAAGTGGATGCTCGTGAAGAGCTGGTATGTCTGGATTTTGGCAACGAGCATAGCGGCCTGATATATCTTCCTCCCAAAAGAGTCCAAGGTTCTAGATTCTCTGCCTGGGGGCGCCAAGGCATAGTCCCTAGTACTTTTGGCTCTTTTGAGAGCGGAGTCCACCACCATGAGGTAGCTGAGACCTCATCAATCCAGGCTCCCCGTGGATCCAATATTAGGATTCAGTCTTTTTCGGGATCATGGGATTAGACAGAGGGAACAACCAGTTTCACATAAGGACTTCCTTCAGTATATTATGCAACGGAGCCATTGCAGCTTCTCTAAGCGGAGAAGGATAATCCAGGACCTCAAGCATCTCAGCCCTGGGCTCATCCTCAACATCCATCGGGAAGGGAATAGCTGCACTCATTTCCCGGACAAAGGAGGTGAAGGATAGACTCTCTGGTAGAGAAAGTCTCCTTTCTAGTGGAGGGGAAGGTTCAGAAGGAATCCCATAGGACTCGTCAGAAGAAAAGTACCTGGGATCCTCCTCTTCCTCCCATGAACACTCATCTTCAGTATCGGACAAGACATCCCTCAGAGCAGTACGAAACTGTACCTGCCTCGACGCCAAGGAACGACGTCCTCGATGGTGGTGCTGAGAAGTCGACGCCCGCCTGGACTCCGGTGAAGCTTCCTCCACAAATGTCAAAGGGGAGTCGACCTGGGTGGCAGCCAACACCAATACCGCAGGCAGCACCGAGGTCAGGGACTTCACCACAATCAAAGGGCCAGATGCCGCTGCAACAGATGGTATGGAAGGCGCAAGCACCCCTGACACCGAAGCAGACTGGTGCAGCAAGCCTTCCAGAAGCTCTGGAAGCAGGGCCCTGATGCACTCATCGAGAGCCACCGTTGGACAAGGCTGCGGGGTTGGTAATGGAGCCGGTGGCAGAATCTGTCGCGGCTCGGTAGCAGGTACCGGGCTGCTACACTGATGCATCAGCACCTCCTGAATAGAGGGAGAGCGATCTTCTTGGCGGCGAGGCTTCTCGGGTGCCAAATCCCTCAACTCCCCGGAGCTCCCGGCACCGTATCTCGAAGAAGAGCGATGACGGTGCTTCTTCAATTTTGCTCGACGCCCGTCATCAAGACTCCTCGGTACCGAAGAAGACGTGAAATCCTCACGTCTCCTCGGGGCCGGGTCCGACGAGTTGGTCGTTCCGCAGCCATTACCTTCGCTCCCGACGTCGATGCGTCCCTCGATGTCTATGTCAACGCCGCCGACCTCAGTACCGATGTCGAAGGACCGGACCGAACCCCAAAAAACTTCTCTCGTTGGGCTTCTCGAGACGCTTGGGTCCGTTTCTTCATGCGAAGACACAGACTGCAAGTGGCTGGGCTTTGGTTGGGCCCAAGGCACTGGATACACCAAGCGTGGGTATCGGTACCCGAGATGGTCCGGTTGCACCGAGTACAATGTTTGAAGCCGCTGGGTGTCTTCGATGACATGGAAGGAAAAACGGCTTCGGTGAAATTAAATGACGCCAAAAAAGTAAAGGTAACAAAAGGGGAAAAACCCGACCGCGCAGCCTAAGGCTGGCCGCGTCAAAAATAAAGAAAACTTAGAAAGTGTCAAAAAACTAAGAGAAAAATACCGGGGTTTTTTTTTTAAAGAGAAAAACGAATAACGAAATAAGAAAAGAAAAAAATATAAAAGAGTCGTCAAGACTCTCTTTTCTGGGCCAGCGAAGCGAACAGGGGAAAACCTCACTGTGGAGAAGAAAGAACTGAGCGGGAATGCTCACGCGATGGGCGGGAAGTCGTCCACGCATGTGCAGTGCGCGCGGTTCACACGCTAGAAGGTTCTGGCAAAACGTTTTAAATTTTGCTGTAGAAAAATTTGCCGTTTCCTAGGCCACCGTGGACGCCGACATGTGAGAACAAGCAGCATGCTTTTTCCTTGGAGAATGGGATATAGAATATGCTAGTATTCTATAACAGAAGCTTGGTACCTACATGGTACGGCAGAAAAAGTAACTCCCTACAGTTTTTTTGCTGTTTTCTCAGCAACCTCTTGGAATTTATTTGTTGTTACTATCTACATTTATGTGCCGAGTGGAATGAGATTATCTTTAAACATGGCAAAGTTGCAGACTTAAAAAAACAATGACAAACAAAAGGGGTAACAAGCTTACTGTTAACGATGTCACAGTGACGTAGACTTTTGTAAACAATAATCTGAATTTGAATGATTTGTATTTGATAATGATAATTTATAGATCATTTCTTTAAAAGCATTTTGGATCGGAACGGAAATCATGGGCAAGGTGTCGGTAGTGGACAAAATGAGCCTTACGTCAGTGTCAGGCAAAATGGTAGAGACTATAATAAAGAACAAAATTACAGAGCACATTCGAAAGAATGGATTCATGAGACAAAGCTAACACGGATTTAGTGAAGGGAAATCTTGCCTCACCAATCTATTACATTTCTTTGAATGGGTGAACAAACATGTGGATAAAAGTAAGCCGGTCGATATTGTGTATCTGGATTTTCAGAAGGCGTTTGACAAAGTACCTCATAAAAGACTCAAGAGGAAACTGGAGAGTCATAGGATAGGAGGTAGTGTCCTATTGTGGATTAAAAACTGGTTAAAAGAAAGAAAACGGAGAGTAGGGTTAAATGGTCAGTATTCTGAACCCCCAGGGGTCTGTGCTGGGACCGCTGCTTTTTAACATATTTATAAATGGGAGTAACAAATTCAATTTTAGTCTGTTGAAAATGTTACCTCAGTACAGCTTCCTTATCTTGTAGAAAAACAAACAAAACAAGTAATGTTGCTCTTGTTTTCATTTCTTCATTAGATTGCTCTAAAAAAGATGAAATACTTATAGCTTCTACCGAAGTTTCTAGTTGAATTTGATCTTCTCACTTCTTTTGTTTATCCTGAGCAATAGGTAAATAATATTTTTGAAGAGGTGAGAGAGATTGTTCAATATATTTTTCTTTTAAAAATCTATGAAACATTTCTCTCGGTGATATAAATTTTGTATAAGGAAAATGTAACAGTCTGAGATTCAAATTCCTCATTTTATTCTCAATATTTTCAATTTTATGATGTATAAGTAGTCTATCTCCTGAGAACACAGCTTGATTTTCTTTAAATTTATTTAAATCCGTTTCCAGTTTAGTTTGTTTAGTCAATAAAGTCTCCATAGATTCCTTATTGTCTCTTACTTGCTTGGAATTATTTAGAGAAACAGATACAAAGAAGAACATACCTTATGTAAGGTTTCCAGGGTTATCTAAATCACTTCCAGTGATTTTTCTGCCGGTCTTACCAATGGCTTGATCGCTGAGGCACATAATGTAACTTCTTTTTGCATATAATCCGCCAAGGAAGCTGTCATCTTTGCCTTGTCGTTCGCCATACTAGAAGACCTCTGGTTTCCTTCCACTAAAATCCCTGCAGTTGCTCCCTCAATCAAGGTTCGCCTCACCTTCTAGGTTTCACCAGCTAACTTCCTCGGTACCGATGCCTCGTCTGGCTGCGGGAGTGGAGGAGTAGAAGGCTCTGTCGGGCTAAACGACAAGTCGCTCTCTAGTCTGGAGCTCTTCCTCGCTCCAGAAGCAGAAGTGCTCGATACCGGGGTTGAAACCAAGAAGGCTGATATCGGTGTCTGCCGAGATACTGGGGCATCTAGCTTAGGGAGGGGAGGTCCCCCAGGCTTCCCCTTCCTCTTCGGCATGCTCTTCCCAATAAGCAGCAAATAATTCTGAAGAAAATTATACCTAAAAACAAGAGCGTCCTCACAGCCTTCCTATTACACCACCATCTGGGATCCTCTTTTTGGGTGGAAAAATTTCGATTTTTCCTGATATTTCAAAATGGACCCAGCAAAGGAGAAAGAAATTTCTACAGATGAAACAAGAAGCAATACAGATTAATGCCCGTTTTCAGTTACGATTTCCTTGTAAATGTACATTGTTGTTTAAAGATAAGAAATATGTACTCTACGATTCTCTTCAATTGCGGGGTTATTTGGATCTTCAGGGTGATAAAGGGGAAAAGCCAAACGTTTTAGAAGGACATTAGAATAAAGGGGTAGACTTACTATGACTTTTCTTATGAACCTAATTACCTATATTATCAACTTCCTTTGGATATGTATAAGATCTAGGATCCTCTATTATGTGGACTAATATCCTGGTATACCTAGTTTAGAAGTTTTTTTTTCCTTTAAGCTTTATCATTCATACTGTACGTTAAAAATATTTACCAGGTATTTGTTTTCCTCAAAGATTATTAATATCTTTGAAAAATATGAAATTATAAATAAATAAAATAATAAATGGGATTAACTAGTGGGGTAATTAAATTTGCTGATGACACAAAGTTATTCAAAGTTGTTAAATCGCAAGAGGATTGTGAAAAATTACAAGAGGATCTTAAGAGACTGAGCGTCTAAATGGCAGATGCAAATGTGAGCAAATGCAAAGTGATGCATGTGGGAAAGAGGAACCCGAATTATAGCTACGTCATGCAAGGTTCCACGTTAGGAGTCACCGACCAAGAAAGGGATCTAGTTGTCGTCGTTGATGATACACTGAAACCTTCTGCTCAGTGTGCTGCGGCAGCTAAGAAAGCAAATAGAATGTTAGGTATTATTAGGAACGGAATGGAAAACAAAAATGAGGACATTATAACGACTGTAACACTCCATGGTGTGACCGCACCTTGAATATTGTGTTCAATTCTGGTCGCCGCATCTCAAAAAAAGATTAGTGGAATTAGAAAAGGTGCAGAGAAGGCAGGGCGACGAAAATGATAAAAGGGATGGGACTACTTTCCTATGAGGAAAGGCTAAAGTGGTTGGGGCTCTTCAGCTTGGAGAAAAGACGGCTGAGGGGAGATATGATAGAGGCCTATAAAATAATGAGTGGAGTGGAATGGGTAGACATGAAGCATCTATTTACGCTTTCCATAAATATTAGAACTAGGGGGCATGCGATAAAGCTACAAAGTAGTAAATTTAAAATGAACCGGAGAAAATTGTTCTTTACTCAACGTGTAATTCAACTCTGGAATTCGTTGCCAGAAAATGTGGTAACGGCAGTTAGCTTAGTAGAGTTTAAAAAAGGTTTGGATGGCTTCCTAAAGGAAAAGTCCATAGACCAAATTGGACTTGGGGAAAATCCACTATTTCTGAGATAAGCAGCATAAAATGTTTTGTACATTTTTGGGGATCTTGCCAGGTATTTGTGACCTGGATTGGCCACTGTTGGAAACAGGATGCTGGGCTTGATGGACCTTTATACCAGAACTCTTTTGACACTTGCAAAATAAGCACGGAGAAACAGCCAAGTCCAGTTTATGGCCAACATATTCCATCTAATCAATCTAGGGTTGGAAAAACTGAAGAGCAGGAGTGGCAAATCCCAGTTGTTCCTGCCCTGTTGAGAGCCTGGTATCAAAATGGCATCTATGACCCCTGGTGGCGGTCTTGTGGTACTGTATATATATTACTGGGGATAAATATTTAAACTAGAAGAACAGATCCCAAAACTATATCACAAAAAACGTTCTTCCTTTAAAATATTTAATTTCTTTTATTACAATACATATATCACATAAAACCACTTATATTGTGTAAGTTCCGGAACTTGCCCAGTCACACCCTTCACTTCACCACCCATTCACATAAACCTTGTGTGGGCACATTTCTATATATCCACAATCTGTGTACATGCTCCCCAATTGTTGTTTCCTCAATTTCAAATCTTCCACTTGTGTCTTAGATATTGTCCTTAAAGGTTCAAATTATAGTCCTTATAAATCATAAAAATCTTCTAAATCGCATCAAGCAGGAGCACCGTGTTCACAACAAAGTCTCTCCAGCACTCTTCTTGGAGTAGTGTTAGTTCAGCAGAGTGAATCAGTGCAGTGTGTCAAGGGCTTCCTGGAATTTACATACTGTTTCCAGACTTTAAGCACCTTCTAACTCTTCTAAGTCTTGTGGTACTGCCACTAGGCATCACATGAGATTAGTGGCCGTCACTCTCTCAGAATATAGTCACTTTGGGTGTTCATTGTGACAGTGACTTGTCTTTGTATTCATAGATAAGTCTTGTAGTGAGATCATATTTCTAATATTTATGTATGCCAATGCAGTTGAAACCGATTCTCACCATGGATAATTTGAGAAAATTGGTCCATGCATTTATTACTAGCAGGCTAGACTACTGTACTTCATTATTGAATGGATCTAGTAAAGCTACTTATAATGCCTACAATTGATACAAAATACCGCAGCAAGGCTGTAAACAGGAGCAAAAATAAATCAGATCACATTACACCAATATTTTATGAACTCCACTTGTTGCCTGTTGCGAAAAGGATGGAATTTAAGATGTGTCTGATTTTTAAAGCTTTAAATGTGAGAAAAGTCCTGAATATTTGTCAAAAAATTAACTATGTATTCTCCTTTACACAAGCTGCAGTCTTCTCAGAAAGGACTCTTTAAACTGCTGGGTTTGGATACTATCAGACTGACTTCAACCCGTAGGCGGGTTTTCTGACTGCTTATCGTATCATGATTTTCAGAAACTTCTGAAGACTCTTTTCTTTCAACAATATTATGGTTGATTGTATGATGATGTAGCTGCCATGTTCTTAATATCTTATATAGCATATTTTTATTTTTTTTTCAAAGCCTTAGTATGATTATGATGTATGCTGTATATTCACCTTTGTTGCTGTAAACTGCTCAGACACTTCGGTAAAGAGCAGTACATTAAAAATCAATAAATCCAATCCAAACAGTGGAACAGGTAGCCATTCAGTGCCAAGCATAGTCACAGAACTCACTCATGTGATCACATGAATGTCCTTGTCGTCAAAGAAAAAGACGACAAACCTATCTTTTACACTGTATGGGCTTATTAACTAAGAGTGTCTTTTACTAAAGCTTAGCTCGAGTTATCTGCAGCAGTGCCCATTTTATTCCTATGGGCCCTACTGCAGATAACTCGAGCTAAGCTTTAGTAAAAGACCCCCAAATATCTCACATAACCATTGAGCTATATATTTTAACTTTCACATCTGATACAATATTTTCATCATTATAATAATAATTTATTGTTCTACAATAAAGAAAAAATATAACAATTATATAATATAACAATTACCTCCTGAATGTGAACTGCAACAGACGCCTTTGTGTCAAAATCTAAACCTTGGATTTTTTCTATGAATTCTTCTTTTCTATCACACTGGGAAAAAAAATATATATATATATATTAATATTTTAAAAAATTATGAAAGGTCCTAGCATACATACTTCATTGCTAGTAAACAGCTGATTATTATTAATAACATTATAGCGAATGCTACATACCTGTAGAAGGTATTCTCCGAGGACAGCAGGCTGATTGTTCTCACTGATGGGTGACGTCCACGGCAGCCCCTCCAATCGGAAACTTCACTAGCAAAGTCCTTTGCTAGCCCTCGCGCGCCCGCGCGCACCGCGCATGCGCGGCCGTCTTCCCGCCCGAAACCGGCTCGAGCCGGCCAGTCCAGTATGTAGCAAGACAATACACTTCAAGGGAAGACACAACTCCAAAGGGGAGGCGGGCGGGTTTGTGAGAACAATCAGCCTGCTGTCCTCGGAGAATACCTTCTACAGGTATGTAGCATTCGCTTTCTCCGAGGACAAGCAGGCTGCTTGTTCTCACTGATGGGGTATCCCTAGCCCCCAGGCTCACTCAAAACAACAACATTGGTCAATTGGGCCTCGCAACGGCGAGGACATAACTGAGATTGACCTAAAAAATTTACCAACTAACTGAGAGTGTAGCCTGGAACAGAACAAACAGGGCCCTCGGGGGGTGGAGTTGGATCCTAAAGCCCAAACAGGTTCTGAAGAACTGACTGCCCGAACCGACTGTCGCGTCGGGTATCCTGCTGCAGGCAGTAATGAGATGTGAATGTGTGGACAGATGACCACGTCGCAGCTTTGCAAATTTCTTCAATGGAGGCTGACTTCAAGTGGGCTACCGACGCAGCCATGGCTCTAACATTATGAGCCGTGACATGACCCTCAAGAGCCAGCCCCGCCTGGGCGTAAGTGAAGGAAATGCAATCTGCTAGCCAATTGGATATGGTGCGTTTCCCTACAGCCACTCCCCTCCTATTGGGGTCAAAAGAAACAAACAATTGGGCGGACTGTCTGGTGGGCTGTGTCCGCTCCAGGTAGAAGGCCAATGCTCTCTTGCAGTCCAATGTGTGCAGCTGACGTTCAGCAGGGCAGGAATGAGGACGGGGAAAGAATGTTGGCAAGACAATTGACTGGTTCAGATGGAACTCCGACACGACCTTTGGCAGAAACTTAGGGTGAGTGCGGAGGACTACTCTGTTGTGATGAAATTTGGTGTAAGGGGCCTGGGCTACCAAGGCCTGAAGCTCACTGACTCTACGAGCCGAAGTAACTGCCACCAAGAAAATGACCTTCCAGGTCAAGTACTTCGGATGGCAGGAGTTCAGTGGCTGAAAAGGAGGTTTCATCAGCTGGGTGAGAACGACATTGAGATCCCATGACACTGTAGGAGGCTTGACAGGGGGCTTTGACAAAAGCAAACCTCTCATGAAGCGAACAACTAAAGGCTGTCCTGAGATCGGCTTACCTTCCACTTGGTAATGGTATGCACTGATTGCACTAAGGTGAACCCTTACGGAATTGGTCTTCAGACCAGACTCAGACAAGTGCAGAAGGTATTCAAGCAGGGTCTGTGTAGGACAAGAGCGAGGATCTAGGGCCTTGCTGTCACACCAGACGGCAAACCTCCTCCAATGAAAGAAGTAACTTCTCTTAGTGGAGTCTTTCCTGGAAGCAAGCAAGATGCGGGAGACACCCTCTGGCAGACCCAAAGAGGCAAAGTCTACGCCCTCAACATCCAGGCCGTGAGAGCCAGGGACTGGAGGTTGGGATGCAGAAGAGCCCCGTCGTCCTGCGTGATGAGGGTCGGAAAACACTCCAATCTCCACGGTTCTTCGGAGGATAACTCCAGAAGAAGAGGGAACCAGATCTGACGCGGCCAAAAAGGAGCAATCAGAATCATGGTGCCTCGGTCTTGCTTGAGTTTCAACAAAGTCTTCCCCACCAGAGGTATGGGAGGATAAGCATACAGCAGACCTTCCCCCCAATCCAGGAGGAAGGCATCCGACGCCAGTCTGCCGTGGGCCTGAAGCCTGGAACAGAACTGAGGGACCTTGTGGTTCACTTGAGATGCGAAGAGATCCACCAGGGGGGTGCCCCACGCCTGGAAGATCTGTCGCACCACACGGGAATAGAGCGACCACTCGTGAGGTTGCATAATCCTGCTCAACCTGTCGGCCAGACTGTTGTTTACGCCTGCCAGATATGTGGCTTGGAGCACCATGCCCTGACGGCGAGCCCAGAGCCACATGCTGACGGCTTCCTGACACAGGGGGCGAGATCCGGTGCCCCCCTGCTTGTTGACATAGTACATGGCAACCTGATTGTCTGTCTGAATTTGGATAATTTGGTGGGACAGCCGATCTCTGAAAGCCTTCAGAGCGTTCCAGATCGCTCGCAACTCCAGAAGATTGATCTGTAGATCGCGTTCTTGGAGGGACCAACTTCCTTGGGTGTGAAGCCCATCGACATGAGCTCCCCATCCCAGGAGAGACGCATCCGTGGTCAGCACTTTTTGTGGCTGAGGAATTTGGAAGGGACGTCCCAGAGTCAAATTGGAGCAAATCGTCCACCAAAACAGGGATTCGAGAAAACTCGTGGACAGGTGGATCACGTCCTCTAGACCCCCAGCGGCCTGATACCACTGGGAGGCTAGGGTCCATTGAGCAGATCTCATGTGAAGGCGGGCCATGGGAGTCACATGAACTGTGGAGGCCATGTGGCCCAACAATCTCAACATCTGCCGAGCTGTGATCTGCTGGGACGCTCGCACCCGCGAGACGAGGGACAACAAGTTGTTGGCCCTCGCCTCTGGGAGATAGGCGCGAGCCGTCCGAGAATCCAGCAGGGCTCCGATGAATTCGAGTTTCTGCACTGGGAGAAGATGGGACTTTGGGTAATTTATCACAAACCCCAGTAGCTCCAGGAGGCGAATAGTCATCTGCATGGACTGCAGGGCTCCTGCCTCGGATGTGTTCTTCACCAGCCAATCGTCGAGATATGGGAACACGTGCACCCCCAGCCTGCGAAGCGCCGCTGCTACCACAGCTAGGCACTTTGTGAACACCCTGGGCGCGGAGGCGAGCCCAAAGGGTAGCACACAGTACTGGAAGTGGCGTGTGCCCAGCTGAAATCGCAGATACTGTCTGTGAGCTGGCAGTATCGGGATGTGTGTGTAGGCATCCTTCAAGTCCAGAGAGCATAGCCAATCGTTTTGCTGAATCATGGGGAGAAGGGTGCCCAGGGAAAGCATCCTGAACTTTTCTTTTACGAGATATTTGTTCAGGGCCCTTAGGTCTAGGATGGGACGCATCCCCCCTGTTTTCTTTTCCACAAGGAAGTACCTGGAATAGAATCCCAGCCCTTCTTGCCCGGATGGCACGGGCTCGACCGCATTGGCGCTGAGAAGGGCGGAGAGTTCCTCTGCAAGTACCTGCTTGTGCTGGAAGCTGTAGGACTGAGCTCCCGGAGGACAATTTGGAGGTTTTGAGGCCAAATTGAGGGTGTATCCTTGCCGGACTATTTGGAGAACCCACTGATCGGAGGTTATGAGAGGCCACCTTTGGTGAAAAGCTTTCAACCTCCCTCCGACAGGCAGGTCGCCCGGCACTGACACTTGGATGTCGGCTATGCTCTGCTGGAGCCAGTCAAAAGCTCGCCCCTTGCTTTTGCTGGGGAGCCGCGGGGCCTTGCTGAGTCGCACGCTGCTGACGAGAGCGAGCGCGCTGGGGCTTAGCCTGGGCCGCAGGCTGTCGGGAAGGAGGATTGTACCTACGCTTGCCAGAAGAATAGGGAACAGTCTTCCTTCCCCCGAAAAATCGTCTACCTGTAGAGGTAGAAGCTGAAGGCTGCCGGCGGGCGAACTTGTCGAATGCGGTGTCCCGCTGGTGGAGAGACTCTACCACCTGTTCGACTTTTTCGCCAAAAATGTTATCCGCACGGCAAGGCGAGTCCGCAATCCGCTGCTGGAGTCTATTCTCCAGGTCGGCGGCACGCAGCCATGAGAGCCTGCGCATCACCACACCTTGAGCAGCGGCCCTGGACGCAACATCAAAAGTGTCATAAACTCCTCTGGCCAGGAATTTTCTGCACACCTTCAGCTGCCTGACCACCTCCTGAAAAGGCTTGGCTTGCTCGGGGGGAAGAGCATCAACCAAGCCCGCCAACTGCCGCACATTGTTCCGCATGTGTATGCTCGTGTAGAGCTGGTAGGACTGGATCTTGGACACGAGCATAGAGGAATGGTAGGCCTTCCTCCCAAAGGAGTCTAAGGTTCTAGCGTCCTTGCCCGGGGGCGCCGAAGCATGTTCCCTAGAACTCTTAGCCTTCTTTAGGGCCAAATCCACAACTCCAGAGTCATGAGGCAACTGAGTGCGCATCAGCTCTGGGTCCCCATGGATCCGGTACTGGGACTCGATCTTCTTGGGAATGTGGGGATTAGTTAATGGCTTGGTCCAGTTCGCAAGCAATGTCTTCTTCAGGACATGGTGCAAGGGAACAGTGGACGCTTCCTTAGGTGGAGAAGGATAGTCCAGGAGCTCAAACATTTCAGCCCTGGGCTCGTCCTCCACAACCACCGGGAAGGGGATGGCCGTAGACATCTCCCGGACAAAGGAAGCGAAAGACAGACTCTCGGGAGGAGAAAGCTGTCTCTCAGGAGAGGGAGTGGGATCAGACGGAAGACCCTCAGACTCCTCATCAGAGAAATATCTGGGATCTTCCTCTTCCTCCCACGAGGCCTCACCCTCGGTGTCAGACACAAGTTCCCGGACCTGTGTCTGCAACCTCGCCCTGCTCGACTCCGTGGAACCCCGTCCACGATGGGGGCGTCGAGAGGTAGACTCCCTTGCCCGCATCGGCGAAGCTCCCTCCGCCGACGTGGTCGGGGAGCCTTCCTGGGAGGTGGCCGCGGCCGGCACCGCACGCGGTACCGACGTCGGGGACCTCAACCTGGGCGATGGGCCAGCCGGCGCCACGCTCGACGGTACCGGAGGCGCAAGCACCGCCGGTACCGGAGGGGTAGGGCGCAACAGCTCTCCCAGAATCTCTGGGAGAACGGCCCGGAGGCTCTCGTTTAGAGTGGCTGCAGAGAAAGGCTGAGAGGTCGATGCAGGCGTCGACGTCAGTACCTGCGATCAGTGAGCGAGATAACCCGGGCGCACTGGGTGCACTTCTTGAAGCCGCTGGAAGGCTTCGATGTCATGGGCGGAAAAATCACGCCGGCGAAATCAAAAGCCGAAATGGCGAAATTTGAAGCACCAAAATTTAGAGGGAGAAAAATCTCGACCGAGGCCAAAAAGAGGCCTACCCCGACGACGAAAGAAAACTTACCGGGGCAAAAAGCTGGAAGTACGGGGAGGATTTACACGAAACCCGGCGGGGGGTTTCCGGAGCACTTCCCGACTAAGAGAAAACTTTCCCGAAGGAAAAAAACACGCTCAAAATAAATTGGACGCGCGAGGTCGACTTTCCGGGGCTCGACACGGCGAAAACACGACCGTACCGAGTGCGGACAAAAGAAGACTGGCCGGCTCGAGCCGGTTTCGGGCGGGAAGACGGCCGCGCATGCGCGGTGCGCGCGGGCGCGCGAGGGCTAGCAAAGGACTTTGCTAGTGAAGTTTCCGATTGGAGGGGCTGCCGTGGACGTCACCCATCAGTGAGAACAAGCAGCCTGCTTGTCCTCGGAGAAAGCATGTTTATAGCAATAGTCTACTAAAGCACAGTTACATCTGCAACAGTAAGAATGATGTCTACTAAAAAAAATAATACAGAATAATGAGGCCCATTCACTAAGCTGCACTAGTAAATGGGCTTAGCATGCCATAACACAGGTCTTTCATGCACACTAAGCCCATTTCTAGCTTAGCCATAAAAGAGGCATTTTTCTATTTATTCAAGTTCTAGCCGTGCGCTGTTAGCATTAGCGCGTGGCCATTTAAAAAGAAATTGTGGAAGCACTTACCGCATCCTATTTAGGAGGCACTAAGGGCTCTCACATTATGAACATACTAACCAGTTAGTGTACCTGTGGTGCACTAGCTGAATAGTGCATCTACACCCATTCTCAGCCCCACATGTACCTTCCAAAAAAGTCTTAGAAAATAAATACTGCATGCGTGGAGGGGCATAATCGAACGAAAACGTCTATCTCCATGGGCGTTTATCTCCAAGAACGGGTCCGTGAAGGGGCGGACCGAACCGTATTTTTGAAAAAAAAAATAGACGTCCATGTTTTATTCGACAATTTGTGAGCTGGGCGTTTTTGTTTTTCAGCGATAATGGAAAATGAAAGCGCCCAGCTCAAAAACGAATAAATCCAAGGCATTTGTTCGTGGGAGGGGCCAGGATTCGTAGTGCACTGGTCCCCCTCACATGCCAGGACATCAACCGGGCACCCTAGGGGGCACTTTTACAAAAACAAAAAAAAAAGGTAAAAGAGCTCCCAGGTGCATAGCACCCTTCCCTTGTGTGTTGAGCCCCCCCCAAATACCCCTCTAAACCCACTGCCCACAAGTCTACACCATTACTATAGCCCTAAGGGGTGAAAGGGGGCACCTACATGTGGGTACAGTGGGTTTGGGGGGGGTTGGACGACTAAGCATTAAGCAGCACAATTGTAACAGGTAGGGGGGGGATGGGCCTGGGTCCACCTGCCTGAAGTCCACTGCACCCCCTAACAACTGCTCCAGGGACCTGCATACTGCTGCCATGGAGGTGGGTATGACATTTGAGGGTGAAAATAAAAAGTTGTGAAACATCATTTTTTGTGGTGGGAGGGGGTTAGTGACCACTGGGGGAGTCAGGGGAGGTCATCCCCTATTCCCTCTGCTGGTAATCTGGCCAATTAGGGCACTTTTTGGGGCCTTATTCGTGAAAAAACAGGGTCCAGGAAAAGTGCCCTAAATTCTACCTACAAACGTATACTTTTTTTCCATTATCGGCGAAAGGCGCCCATCTATGTTCGGGTGATAACCATGCCCCAGACCCGCCTTCACCACGCCTCCGACACGCCCCAGTCAACTTTGTACGCTTCCGTGATGGAGTGCAGTTGAAAACGTCCAAGTTCGGCTTTCGATTATACCGCGTTATTCATTTTTGTGAGATAAACGTCCATCTCCCGATTTAGGTCGGAACTTGGGCGTTTTTCTCATTCGAGTATAAGCAGGATAGTGCATGCAGATGACAAAACTAACAAACAACACTTCAGCGTGCCCTGCATTATGCCATTTTTCCTCTGTTTAAGCATGCATCAGCGTTCAATGCATTTTAGTAAAAGGGCTCCTAGATAAGTAGTTAAAATAAAATTAGGGTCAACTGGGGGTGTACATACCCACAAAAAAAGTTCAATTTTTAAACAAATGTTTGTATCTGTTTCTCCTTATTATACTTGGCAAGCATTATACACATGTTAATTCACAGGTATGTGTGCATAGAAGACATTTTTAAGAATTTTACATTTTTAGGTACTCAAATGAAGTGAATGTGCACTCACGAACATCGACAGTTGACAACAAGAATAGAGAATGGACAATTTTTCACACTCTGATTAAATTTAAGGGCCAATGAAGAAAGCCACATGGCCTCTACTCAAAGGGGCTGATATTCAGCCAACGTGAGGCAGCCCAAATAGAAGTTATTTGATCCTTCTCTGTTCCTGTTAGATATACAAGTCAGAGCACATGGCTCTGCTTCTTCTTCTTTCTCTGCACATCCACATCTCTAGCCACCAGAGCACCTGGCTCTGGCCCCCCATCTCCTTCAGCCCTACCCCGAGGCTCTCCCTCTCTCTTACCTCTCTTTCCTTGATTCCCATCTACACACACACACCGATACGGCATTATAATATTTACCTGTACTAAGTGCTGTGAGCTTATGTATGTAAATACAATATACTATATATATATATATATATATATATATATATATATAAACCCATGTGGATTGTGTATTCTTGGGAACCCACTGCCTCTGCGGACTGGACCCGGGACCATAACTGGACAACGAATGCTGACAGAAGCCCCAACAGCTCAGACAGAAAATGTATGGAATCTAGCCAGAAGAGGATTCCCCCTAGTAAATACGCAGATGGGATAGCCTACGGGACTCCGCGAGCCAGTGTAGCCGTGCAAGCCACTGTACCTAACAGGACCTGAGCAAAGCCCGCACAAGCTAACCAACGGAACTCACTGACCACCATCAAATAGCATAGAAGCACACAGTGAACATCAAGGAAAGCAGGGAGAGACACAGAAACCACCTGAAAAAGAAAGACAGTAAAGACTTACCACACCCCCACAAGAGAATTCCAGAGGATCTCAACACGACGAAGGCTGGATTTCTGAAAACCCGCTTAGCCCGACTCCTGGATCTCTGATTAAAACTAGACTGCCCCGGATGAAGGCACCTGATATCTGTAAAACAATGGCAAGTTGGACCCAACTGGAAAGAACGAGCAGACTCGTCCTCAGGAAGACGCTGCGTCTGAGGGACATCCAGATCTGTATCAACTTCATTAAGAACCACAACCACATGCCCGGAAAAGGCAAAGACATCTGCGTGGTCAATGTCAAAAGACAAACATTCCAGGAATTCACCTCATATGCCAGCCCCAACGCCACACCTCTGGCAATGGAAGCAGAGACTGACTATCGGACTCCTGAAAGGACTCAGTAATCTGTTGCCCCAGCTAAGGCCCGCTATAGCAGCACCCAAGACGTAGATAGCCATCTGCTAGAAGAAGCCAGAGAGATAACTGCTGAATCAGTTGAGGAAGACAGTGGTGGAACTACAGGATGAGGCTGAAGTAGCCTTGGCAGTTCTAAGAGAGATGAAAAACAACCGCTGAGAAAGAACCACAGGACCGATGCGGAAACTGACCTATGAGAGAATTGCCAAGATAGAGGCCATTGCACCCAGAACTTGAACATTGTACTAGAACCCCGGGCCCTGTTTCCCTGACAGGGAAAGAAGAACCAGACTTGAATGCGAATCCCCTGCTGAGGAGCAGCAGGGAGAAACACCTCTGTAAGCCTAAGTCGAATATCACCCCCAGGTACGCCAAGATTTGAGCTAGACACACCTGACACTCGGTGACAGTGAATACCAATCCAAAAGACTGAAGAAAGGTAGCTAACAAGGATTAACCCAGAAGACTCATGAAAGGAAGAGTTGCAAATCAAAAAAACGCAAGGCATGGAAGAACCTGAATCCCGTTTACAAAGAAAAGCTGCCACCACTACCAAGACCTTGAAACAAAAGGCCCTTGGTGCAGGGGAAATGCCAAATGACAAGACCACAAATTGATAATGACCTCCAAAGCCCATTCCTGAAAACGTCTGTGGGAAGGCGAGATGGGAAGAAGAAAGCACACATCCTGAGATCTAGGGAGATTAGAAATTCCCCAGCTGGACTGAAACTATTACAGACAGAAAGGACTCTACTGTTAAATGTGGAACTTTTAACACACTGCAGACTTTTGTGAACACTAAATCCCAGTGGAAGGAACCCCCCTTCCTTGGGACTACAAAGTAAATAGAAGAACATCCCGGTCTCCAAAAGCAACTGGGGACAGCCTCGACTGTGCCTAAATGATGAAGTGTGTTCAAGATGGCTTGCTCAACATTAGGGCCGAAGCTTGCATGGAGATGGCAAGAAAAACACTGGAGTGAAATGGGAGAACCCCAGTGCGCAACCCTGCCCTAGTATGCTCAAGACATATGGGGCTGGAACAATTTTGTTACACTCCCCTTGGAACCTGGAAGGGTGTCCTGCTATTCTGAAAGATCCCTCCAGTGGGAGGTGCTGAAGGCCTTGGAAGACCTGTAGTTTGAAGCCGAGTCTTTACTGTCGGTATGAAAGGCGGTTGCGGGTGCTGAAGAGGGAACCCTAAAAGAGAAATATGCATAGACCGGAGCTCTATGCCTCATGAAACCAAAGAGGAGACTGAGAAACTCGAAAATGATCTGGAATCTCATCCTCCAGCCAGCTCCAAGGCGTAGAGTCCCTAAGCCATAAACCAACTTGTCTAAATCTTCTCCAAACCAAGGAGTACCACAAAAAGGTAGCTTGGAAATGGGACCTAGCCAATGGACAGTAGAAGTAGCCTCTAAGAGAGCTATCTGCCTGAAGAAAGTGGCAAGAATAGGACGGCGTGGCCATGCACTAGAATTAGGTGGCATGGAGCTCACTAGTGTGGCACATAGCCAGATCTGGTGCAGCAGAAAAATAGTGCACTATTTATGGCAAGCTGTAGTAAAACCACAACCAGCCACCTCTGAATTTCCGTGCTCACTCTCAGCTGGTTGATTCAGCACTATTAAACCCCTGTGGTATCATGAAGCAGCCCTGGAAGAATTGCTAGCTGTGCAATGAAATGAAAAGGAGTCCAAGTGCAAAAGAATCCACAGGAGAATCCAGTGTCAGGGCACTGCAACAGAAAGCAGAGCTGTGAAAAACAATAAAAGGAACCTGAGCACAGAAGCGGCGTGCCAGCTGTCCCAGCTAATTCACCACTGCCTGTCCCAGGACTGGCAGCACTGCAGATTGCTACCAATAGGGTGACAAACAGGCACTGAGGACCTGGATTGGCCACAATAAGAAGCAGTAGACTGGACTAAAGGGGCCACTGATGACCAGAAAAACTATTCTGATGTTCTTAAGATCTAAAAATTGATCCACTGGGACAGGAAGCCGAGCTCCTCAGCATCTAAGATGAGACCCTACTCAGTCAAGAATCTGAGACTGGCCAGAGAAAGCCAGCACCCGCCAGAGAAGTAATCCGCTGCACACAGTAGACCACTGCCAATGGAGAAAAGCACCCCCCATGGAACAGTTGGATACCCAATCTGCCAGAAAAACCCTGGCGACTAGGATAGACACATGCACCATGCTCCAGCCTGAGAAACCAGAAGAAGAAAATAACTCCCAGAAACAGTAATCCAATTGGACAGATATAATAGCCCATCTCTGGAATTCGCTACCAGAAGACGTGGGAACCAGTGCACACCAAAACTGATAAGATTGATCAGTTGTCGGCAAGGGCTAAGGTGGTAGAGTTAGCTGGGACTAGAACTTGCAGCGTACCAGGCCAGCAACTGCATACTTGTAAATCAATTTTTACTCGTTCCAAAAGTTCAAAGACTAGGGGACACTCGTGGAAGTTATATGGAAATACTTTTAAAACAAATAGGAGGAAAGCGAAGATACTTACTTGTAGCAGATATTCTCCGAGGACAGCAGGCTGATTATTCTCACAGATGGGTCAACGATCCGTGTCAGCCCAGGAATGCATAGTAAATTGAAAAAAGTTTTGCTAGAGCCTTCTGGGGCGTGTGCAGCGCCGCACCACCCATGCGCAAAGTGCCTTCCCGCCCGTTACGTGACCGTGCTCCTCAGTTAAGTTCTAAAGCATAAAAGAAAGCAACAAACAACTCCAAGGGAAGGTGGGCGGGTTTGAGAGAATATTCAGCTTGCTGTCCTCAGAGAATACCTGCTACAGGTAAGTATCTTTGCTTTCTCTGAGAACAAGCAGGCTGAATTATTCTCACACATGGGGTATCCCTAGCATCCAGGCTCATCCAAAACAATAAACATTGGTCAAGTGGGCCTCGTAACAGCAAGGACATAACGAAGATTAACCTGAAACTATATACAAGCTAGCTGAGTGCAGCCTGGAACAGAATAAAATGGGCCTAGGTGAGTGGAGTTGGATTCTAAACCCCAGATTCTGCAGCACTGACTGCCCAAACTGACTGTTGCGTTGGGTGTCCTACTCAAGGCAGTAGTGTGATGTGAATGTGTGGACTGAAGACCACGTCGCAGCCTTGCAAATCTCTTCAATGGAGGCTGACTACGTGAGCCACTGACACAGCTATGGCCCTGACATTATGAGCTGTGACATGGCCCTCTAGAGTCAGCCCAGCTTGAGTATAAGCGAAGGAAATGCAATCTGCTAGCCAACTGGAGATTGTGCGTTTTCCGATTGCGACTCCCCTCCTGTTGGGATCAAAAGAAACAAACTGGGCGGACTGTTTGAAGGGCTTTGTCCACTCCATGTAAAAGGCCAATGCAGTCCAAGTTGTGCAAGCTGCTTTCACCAGGGTGGGCACGAAGACGGGGAAAAAATGTTGGCAAGACAACTGACTGGTTCACATGGAACTCCGACACCACCTTTGCCAGGAACTTAGGGTGTGTGCGGAGAACTCTATTGCGATGACACTTAGAGGTGCATCCACAACTAAGGCCTGAAGCTTACTGAAGTAACAGCCACAAAAGAAAATGACCTTCCAGGTCAAATATTTCAGATGGCAAAAATTCAGTGGCTCAAAAAGAGCCACATTTAGGGCTTTTTTTTTGTTTTGTTTTGTTAGAGTGAAAATAGTAAACATAGACTACATTTTCAACTCTACACGGTATTTGCCAAAAAAAAAAAAAAATCTGTCTGCAGAAAATGTCTTTGATATTTTGTACTCATTGCCAGCATGCATTCATTTTGAAAGCTGCTTTTTTGCTTTGAAATTTGGAGCAAAGGTTTAAAAGTGTCCATGGACTTTGTCCCAAAATATGTAGTTTGAAAATCAGCCTCTTCAGCAAACACATTAATATGCTGTAATAATGTGCACTGTTAACATTCATAATGCTGCTGCTAGACTCCTGAGTGTTAACACCAACAAGTATTACTCCTGCCAGAATTTTGCGCCAAAAAAAAAATCAAAATTCTGTGCACAAAATTTGCTATTCTGCAAAATTTTGTGCAGAAAACTTGCAATTCTGTAAGTTTCTTTGTCATAATGTAAACAATATTATAGCCCCTCATTGTATACAGATTCCATTCATATTTTTCTCAACACCCATAGCATCCACATTTTTTCCAATACCCCTTGCACCCCCACATAGCATCCACCTTTTTTCCAGCCCCCATTCCTGCACCCACATACCATCCATAGCCACCCCCCCCCAACGTTTACAAAGCTGTGCTAGCGGCTGCCAGTATTGCCGCACTGCTTTGTAAACAGGGCAGATCATTTTTTCCACCCCCTTCCCCCACATCCAGACTCCATCCACTTTTTTTCCAGCCCCCATGCACCCACATACCATCCATTATTTTTTCTCAGCCCCCCCCCCCTGCACACACACACAATGCATTATTTTTTTCCAGCCCACCTGTACCCACAGCGCATGCATTTTTTTCCAGTCCCCCCTGCATCCACACACCACGTGCACCCATCTGCACTCACGTTGTGCTGCATCAGTCCTCTTCGGGGCAGGAAAGAACCCCACTCTTTTCTGCCCTGCTGCAGCTGCTCTGAGCTGGTACCGTTGCTTCATCCAAATGAACAGGGAGATTTTGTGCGGCAGCCTCACGAGACTACCACTTGAAGTCTTGGCGGTCATTTTGAAGAAGCGCACTGGCCAGAGAGCAGCGGGAATGGCAGGCAGGAAAGAATGGGGTTCTTTCTTTCTCCAGAAAGAGTCCACTAGACAACCAGAGCATGTGAAAGAAGGTCTGGAAAGGGCCACTGAGGCTTGAGGGGGAGGTAGCAGAAGGAGTCAGCTGGCTAGCTGAAGTGGCAAGAATGGGTGGGAAAGAGAAGGGGTTCTTTCCTCTCCCCCACCCCCGAAGAGACCACTAGACCAACGGGGTGTGTGAAGATAGGCCCAGGGTGTGCTCACGAGGGGTGGGCAGCAGGTGGACTAGTTAGCCTTCACCACGGCTTTTACCACTAGAGGGACAGGCTACAAAAAAAAGCCTCTGTTGATGTGCCATTTGGATTTTTAAAAAAATCCCCATTACTGTCTCTCAGGATGACAAACTACTGTGGCCGTGGGTAAGCAATGTCTACAGCTTTCTTTTCCTCCGAGTGCTGCATGGACCTCCCCCTTTATGCAGCATAAAGGAGGAGGTCCCACGATGTGTGTCCCGATTGGTCCGAATGGCAATTCAGGATTCTGTGTGAAACTGCTGTATCCTGTGCCCCTGGGTAATTCTGCGCATATTTTGCAGTGGGCAGTCGCGTAGAATTCTGGCAGGATTAAAGTATAAAGATATATTACCTAGTTTGTATGTGTTTCACTTGCTTCCCATTGAATAGTGGGTTCAATTTAAAGTAATTATTATTCTCACAAGTGGGTGATGCCGATTTGTGTCGCACAGTCCGGCATTTTGCCATATCTAAAAGAAAGCTTTGTGAAGTATGATCGTGCTTCACTGCGCACGCATGAGTGCATTCCCGCCCGTCGCATGAACGCGGTCTCCTCAGTTCTTCTTTCTCCACGTTAGGAGAAGGTGTTTTTTTCTGGTCCTCTCCTCAGTCGCTCAGTCTATAGAGCTATTTTTTGTGCCTTCCGGCATTTTTCCCATCTTTGTTATTGGGTTCCTTTTATTGGAACCTTTATTTTTCTTAGAATTGTTTTGCCCGGGTTTTATGTTTTATTATTTTCTCCATTGTCTTTTGGTCGCTTTCAGGCTTTGACTTTGGCAGTGTCTTTCCCTTTTCTTTTTATCGTGCCTTGCCCCTTTTTCAGGCACCATCGAGTCGTTTAATTTAGCTAACAAAGTTTTTCCGTCCATGTCCACGAAGATTCTCAGTGGCTTGAAGCACTGTACCTTGTGCAATTGGACTATCTCGGGAAAGGACACCCATTCTTGGTGTTTGCAGGGTCTAGGGCCCGACCATAGCCCTGCTAACTGTGTTCTCTGTCTTTGCATGAAGAAGAGGACCCCAGGTTTCCCGAGAGGCTCAACGAGAGAGGAATTTTGGAGCCAAATCTGGTTCCTCGACATCGGCATCAAGGTTGGAAGGGTTGGAATCGATGTCAAGCACCGCGCTGGCATCGGAAGCGTCGGTAAGCATGGCTGCTTCAAGACCCTTAGACATTGGGAGCAGTGAGGCATTGAGTGGGTCTTCACCTGTCTCGAGGTCTCCTGTTGTGCAGGCCCCCCGGGACCATCCATTGTTGGACCTGACCACGAGGCAACATGAGGATTCGATGTCGTCCTCATCGTCATCGGTCACCCTTGACACATGGTGCTGGGAGCTCCAGGACGTTGAAGGATTTGACATCTGAGAAGCGTCTGCATCGGGAGGACTGTTCCCTCTCCCACCCGGCTGAGATCCCACACCCACATCAACCCAAGCGGTTCTGCAACCTGTGCCTCAGAGGGTACCCCAGCTTTATCTGGTGTTCGCCCTCGATGAGAGCATCCGGGCCTTGCTCCCTGAGCTGCTGGATGGCCATATGCAAAAGTTTGCATCATTATCAGGGGTGCTTGCGCCTACTCTACCTCCCGTTGTGGCCCTGCCTGGCCCTCAGCCTGCAGTGTGGACTGCCACCCAAGCTGGCACTCTCTCAGCATTGGTGGAGGAAGCTTTGCCAGAGTCGAGGTGGGAGCTGACCTCTCAATGCCGCTCTTGGGAACATGGTTCCTCGGCACTGAGGCAGGTTCGGTCTCGGCAATCCCATGGGTAGATACTGTCCGGCACCAAAGAGGAGCGCCCATGGGATTCAAAAGAGGATCCCAGATACTTTTCCTCAGATGAGTCTTATGGGATTCCCTCTGAACCCTCTGCTCCACCTGAAAGGAGAAGGTCTTTGCCGGAGAGCCTTTCATTTCCATCTTCTTTTTAATGTGGCTAAATGTGGAGTAGTCACATTTCCAAGGAAGGCACTTGCGATTTACATTCTTTACTGAATAGCACGTTAAAGGCTGCAATAAAGTACAATGCATCTTTTAAGAATAATATAGAGACAGATATAATATTCTGTGTTGGCCACTATTATTACAGATGTGTATATTAATATAAGCTGCACTACATTTAAATGAACTTTGATTTAATCTTATATTTATGCAGTGCTTTTTTTGTAGGAAAAAAGGTACTGGTACTCATTATGGGTGGGGTCACCATCTATGGCCCGCCCCTATGGTAGCCACACCCACAGTAGCCACACCTCTTATACCAGCCATGGCGCATATAAGCAGTATCATTGAAAATACTATACCAGTATAGGAAAAAAAATAATTTATGATTTTTTTTCATTATAAATAATTTATGTAAGCTGTTACAGCTCTAGTATACCCAGTGCAAAATAAGACAGACATAAATTCTCAAATTGGACATCTTCCAAACACTAAAATGAAAATAAAATTATTTTTTCTACCTTTGTTGTCTGGTGACTTTGTTTTTCTGACCATGTTGGTCCCAGTCTCTGATTCTGCTGCTCTCTATCTGTTCCCTTAACTCCATTTCCAGGGCTTCCCTTCCATTTATTTCTTTACTTTCCTCCTTTCTTCTTCATTTCTTGCCCTATATCCATAGGTAAAACCTGGGTCCTCCACAGACTTGACTGGAGGAGGTATAGAGTAGATCCAGCTTTTGCCTATTTTATCCATCCATGTGCAGTTTTTCTCCTTTTTCCCTTTCCCTCATCTCATCAGTATGCATCTCCTTCCTCTTTCCATCCATTACCAGCATTTTTCCTCTCCCCCTCCATCCATGTCCATCATTTCTTCTCTCTCCTCCCCTCCATCCATGTTCATCTCACTTCCTCTCTCTTTTCTCTCACTTCCATCCATGTCCAGCATTTGAACTCTCTCCCCTCCCCTCCATCCATATCCAGAATTTCTCCTCTCCCCCTCCACTCCATCCATGTGCATCTACTTCCTCTGTCTTTCCTCCCCTCCAACATTTCTCCTCTCCTCTCTTCCCTGCCCTCCACTTCATCCATGTCCAGCATTTCTCCTCTCTCTCCTCCCCTCCATACATGTGCATCTCCTTCCTGTCATCCCTCTCCTCCATCCGTCCAGCATTTCTCCTGCCCTTCCCTCCATTCTTCCATGTCCAGCAACTCTGCTCTCTCCCCTGCCATCCCCTCCCATCCATGTCCAGCAATTCTCCTCTGCCCTCCCATGCCATCTATATCCAGTGATTCTCTTATGCCCTCCCATCTATGTCCAGCGATTTCTTGTTTCTCCCCTGACCTCCCCTCCCATGTCCAGCGATTCTCCTCTGCCCTCCCCTCCATGTCCAGCGATTCTCCTTTGCCCCCTATCCCCCCTCCCATCCATGTCCAGTAACTCGCCCCAGCCTCCACCTGCCCACCTTTTCAGCCCCCGTCGAGTTCCAGTGCCAACCCCAGCCCACCTGGCCGCCCTTAGCTCCCTGACAGCCCTGGTTTCTGTTCCTGCCACCCCGCGTTTCAATCTTTTATTTTTTTTTTACCTGAAGTTGCAGCGCGGGCTGCAGCGTTAGTGAAAGCAGCAGGCTCGCCTCCTCCAGCCTTCCCTTCCCTCTGTGTGTTCCGCCTTCCTCTGACGTAGTTTCCTGTTTCCACGAGGAAAGGGAAGACTGGAGGAGGCGAGCCTGCTGCTTTCACTAATGCCGCCGCCCACGCTGCAACTTCAGGTAAAAAAATACAAGATTTAAACGCGTGGGGTGGCTGGACCAGAAAGTGGGGCTGTTGGGGCGCTAAGGGCAGGCAGGTGAGCTGGACCTGGGGAAAAAAGGTGCCGGTACGCCATACCGGCACAAAAACCCCCCACTGTATTTTAGCAACTCATGTAAGTAGCTTATGTATTAAAATTTGCAGCTTATTAATGCAAATCAATGTTTCTAACACACATTATGAGGTACTAAGCCTTTAATTACCGTATTTTTCTGACTATATGACGCACTTTTTTCCCCAAAAATTTGGGAGGAAAATGTGGGTGCGTCTTATAGTCCGAATGTAGTGTACCTGCTCGCTGGGGGGGTGGGGTGGGGGGGAGGCGGTCTTGGGCCAAGGTGAGCGTTGCGACCACATAGGGCCTCGCACGGCACGCCTCAACTCCGCCCAGTGCTTTTTTGTGAGGTCCAGCTCACCTGCCCACTCCCTTCCGTTCGTGCACCCGTGCTCCCTGTTTTGAAATCTTTAACCAAAGTTGCGGCGAACCAGCAGTAAAAGCAGCAGGCAGGCTCGCCTTCTCATCGCTTCCCTTCCCTCTCAGCGCGTCCTGCCTTTCTCTGATGTAACTTCCTTTCCGCGAGGGCAGGACGCGCTGAGAGGGAAGGGAAGCGATGAGGAGGCGAGCCTGCCTGCCGCTTTTACTTACTGCTGGTTCGCCGGAACTTCGGGTATGTAAATTAAAGAGTTCAAGGCAGGGAGCACGGTTGCAGGAACAGAAAGTCGGGGAGCTGAGGGCGGAGAGGCAGGCAGGTGGGCGGGGGTTTGAACGAATCGCTGGACATGGGGAAGGGAGGAGAATTGCTGGACATGGAGAGGAGGGGAGGGCAGGGGAGAGAGGAGAATCGTTGGGCATGGATGGCAGGAGAGGACAAATTCCACTGCAGAGCCACACAGGTTGTGCAAAACTGCTGTCCCCATACAAGAGTGTTGCACAACCTGTGGTCCTCCAGCAGATCTCCGCCACACTTTTTGCTTCAAAATTTTTTTTCCTATTTTCCTCCTCTAAAACTTAGGTGCGTCTTATGGTCCGGTGCATCTTATAGTCTGAAAATACGGTACATTAGTCAAATCAATCTTGGTTGTAAATAGGAAGCATATTACTTCCGGATTCCTGAGTGTAGCTCTGTACCATAGTATTTTCGACTTTTGTAGCAACATGACAACTTGTACACAGTTTTATTTTAAAATAAATGTAAGAATTTATACAGAAAATGAAAAAGTCAGAGATACTGCCCTTATTAATCATGCAGCTGTAACAATGACATTAACAAAATTTTAAGAACACACAATTATACAAACCTGAACAGCACAGCCCAGTAACAGAAGGAGTAGCTTTCTTATTTCTTCAGTACCTTGTTCTTTAAAAGAAAAGTAATAATTTACATTGTAAATGTGGGTTACTGTTATTAAAAAAAAAATCAACATTTAAAAACAAAACATAGCATTAACAGTTTTATGAAAAGGAAATGGCCTATAAAGAAGCAAACTACCTGAATGTGCAAATGCAAGTTCTAAAAGCGGTAGCCAGATCCCAAGTACTGCCATGACCCATCCTGCTCTCTTCAACCAATTTGAGGACTATTACAGCAATAGATAGCTGCTAACTATTCTTTTACCTCATCTGTCCTTATATGACCCACAAGCACCTTTCGTACTTTATCCATCCCTCCCACATTTTACCCAGTGAAGCCAGGCAAGCCTGAGAAGAGCCAGTATAAGACAATTTCCGTAACTGAAACCAGACTAGTACAAACAAGCACATCACCTGCTGCTGCTACCATCATGTCTAGAGGGGAGGGGGCTGAAGAGACCAAGGATTTACTAGAAAAAAAGAGACAATCTGAGCACAGCTAGAAAAATATACAAAGCGTTAACATCCTTCAACAGTGGTGCAACACACATGTGCAGAATTTTCCCTGTCTGTACCTTTGAACGGGGCTGTCTCCATTCTGCATACATCTATTATTAATAGGGAAAGCCAACTCCAAGAAAGGTGAGCAAGTTTTGTGACAACTGAAATCCTGCTGTCCTTTGAAAAGCGAATATACTTACCTGTAGCAGTTATTCTCCGAGGACAACAGGCTTCATATTCTCACACGTGGGTAGATGCCGATCCATGTCGCCCGGTCTGGCATTAATGGCAAAGTAAAAAGTCAGAGCTTTGTGCTCGAATGCCTTCCTGCCTGCCGCGAGAACACGGTCCTTTCAGTATAATTTTAAAGCCAAAAGAATAAAAATAAAATAATGAAGGCGACAACTCAAAGGAGAGGTGGGCGGGACTGTAAGAATATGAAGCCTGCAGTCCTCAGAGAATACCTGCTACAGGTAAGTATCTTCGCCTTCTCCAAGGACAAGCAGGCTTGCATATTCTCACAAGTGGGGAATCCCTAGCATCCAGATTCACCAAAAACAACAATATTGGTTAATTTAGGGTTACCATATTTGCTCCCCTAAACAAGAGAACACATGCCCCCCGCTCCATCCACACTACATCTCCACCCCTTTCAAACAACCCCGCCCCCATCACTCACCCCTAAGGGTGTCCTACCCTCCCACTCCCCTTACCTTACTATACTGCCCTGGTGGTCTAGTGACCTCTTCGGGGCAGGAAAGAGCCCCTTCTTTCCTGCCCGGAGCGCCTGCATACTGTTTCTTGCTGATTCCGGTCCCGGCGCCGATTCAAAATGGCCGCCGAGAGCTGAAGCGGCCTTACGAGACTTCAACTCTCAGCGGCCATTTTGAATCGACACCGGGACCATCAGCAAAGAACAGTATGCAGGCGCTGGGGACAGAAAAGAGGGGGCTCTTTCCTGCCCTGAAGAGGTCACTAGACCGCTAGGGCAGTACAGTAAGGTAAGGGGTGTGGAGGATAGTAGGTCCGCCTGCCTGCCGGTTTGTCCGGAAATCCAGACAAACGGGCAGGCTGGCAAAACCCGCCCAGTTGCCCGACCATGTCTGCTAACCGAAGAAACCATCACTCAAGCAATCAACAAATTGTCCAAAACCCACTCCAAACTGGATATTTGCCCTAGCAACCTGATAAGGTCCACCCCCAAACGCTTACGTCACACCTAAACTATATGTTACAACACGGACTCTTCCCCAAGGACAAAGGAAATATATTACTTACACCTGTACCCAAAGACTTAAAGAAAAAATTAAATGACACATCCAACTATTGACCAGTAGCATCCATCCCCCTGATAGTCAAACTAATGGAAAGTATGGTACCTAAACAACTTATTAACTACCTAAACAAATTCACAACACTGCACGAATCACAGCCAGGATTTCAATCCAACCATAGCACTGAAACAGTGCTAACCACCCTCATAACCAAATTCAAACAACTGATTGCAACTGGGAACAATGTACTGCTCCTACAATTTGACATGTCCAGCGCGTTCGACATGGTTAGCCACCAAATACTCTCAAACATCCTAGATTACTTCGGGATTGGAGGAAACGTACTAAGTTGGTTTAAAGGCTTCTTAACAACAAGAACATATCAAGTGATTTCAAACTCAAAAATGTCGACACCATGGAAACCTAAATGCAGAGTATCACAAGATCACCGCTCTCACCAACTCTTTTAACTTAATGATGACACCTTTAGCCAAATCACTATCCAACCAAGGACTCAATCCGTACAGCTATGCAGACGTTGTCACGATATACATCCCGTTCAAACACGATATAGCCGAAATCACAAATCATAGGCGGATGCATTCCAATTAAAGCTAAACGCAGAAAAGACACAGTGTCTCATCCTATCCTCACAATATAACACAAACAAATCCAATACTATAAACACCCCAGACTACACCCTTCCGGTCTCAGGCAGTCTGAAAATTCTGGGAGTCACAACTGACCGAAATCTCACACTTGAAGACCATGCGAAAAATACCGCAAAGAAAATGTTCTACACAATGTGGAAACTTAAAAGGATCAAACCTTTCTTCCCAAGGGAAGTATTCTGCAGCCTAGTACAATCAATGGTACTAAGCCATCTAGATTACTGCAATGCCATTTATGCCGGATGCAAAGAACAAATCATTAAGAAGCTTCAAACCGCCCAAAACACAGCAGCCAGACTCATATTTGGGAAAGCGAAATACGAAAGCGCCAAGCCCCTAAGAGAAAAACTGCATTAGCTCCCATTAAAAGAATGAATTGTGTTTAAAGTTTGCACCCTGGTCCACAAAATCGTTCACGGAGAAGCCCCGGCCTATATGTCAGACCTTATAGACTTGCCTACTAGGAACGCAAAAAGATCAGCACGCTCATTCCTCAATCTCCACTACCCCAACTGTAAAGGGCTAAAATATAAATCCACATACGCAACCAGTTTCTCCTACATCTGCACACAACTATGGAACGCACTACCGACGGCCATAAAAACAACGCAAGACCTAACTATCTTCCGAAGGCTACTGAAAATTGAACTGTTCAAGAAGGCATACCAATAACATCCATCCTCAATGCTAAATAATACATCTGCACATGAACTAGAAAAACCAAACTCTTTACCACTTTGTTAATAATGATCAAGCACTACCACTTTAATCCTTGTGTCGATTATGGTCTCTCTATAGTCGATGACCTACTGTATGTTACAATCTAATCTATCACTCAGGAACTAATATGCAATACCATAACGTATTCTTCTTTACCATGTATGCATGCACCTTAATGCAATGCCTTTTGTAATTCTGTTATCCGGAAATGGCAACCGCCATTACGGCAAATGTAAGCCACATTGAGCCTGCAAATCGGTGGGAAAATGTGGGATACAAATGCTACAAATAAATAACTAAAAATAAATAAATAAAACCGGACATATGGTAACCCTAGGTTAATTGGGCCTCGCGACGGCAAGTACATAACACAGATTAACCTGAAACTGTATACAATCTGAATAAGGGTGCAGCCTGGTACAGAATAAAACGGGCCTAGGAGGGTGGAGTTGGATTCTAGACCCCAAACTGACTGTCGTGTCGGGTATCCTGCTGAAGGCAGTAGTGAGATGTGAATGTGAGGACTGAAGACCATATTGTAGCCTTGCAAATTTCTTCAATGGAGGCTGACCTCAAGTGGGTTACTGAAGTAGCCATGGCTCTCATATTATGAGCCGTGACATCACCCTCCAAGGCCAGCCCAGCCTGGGCATAAGAGCAGGAAATGCAATCTGCCAGTCAAACTGAGATGGTGCGTTTCCCAATAGCGACCCCCATCCTGTTGGGATCAAAAGAAACAAAAAGATGAGCGGACTGTCTATGGGGCCTTGTCCGCTCCATGTAGTAGGCCCTATGCTCTCTGGCAATCCAAGGTGTGCAAGCTGCTTTCACCAGGATGGGCATGAGGTCAGGGAAAGAATGTAGGCAAGACAATCGACTGGTTCAGATAGAATTCCGGCACCACCTTTGGCAGGAACTTAGGGTGTGTGCGGAGAACTCTATTACGTTGAAACTTAGTATAAGGTGCATCCAAAACTAAAGCCTGAAGCTTATTGAAGTAACAGCCACAAAGAAAACAACCTTCCAGGACAAGTACTTCAGGTGGCAGGAATTCAGTGGCTCAAAAGGAGCTTTCATCAGCTGGGTGAGAACGATGTTGAGAACACACGACACGGATGGACATATGAAAGGGGGCTTTGACAAAAGCAAACCTTTAATGACGCAAACAACTAGAGGCTGTCCAGAGATGGGCTTACCTTCTACATACTGATGATAAGCACTAATTGCACAAAGGTGAACCCTTACAGAGTTGGTCTTGAGACAGACTCTGACAAGTGTAAAGGGTACTCAAGCAGAGTCTATGTAGGACAAGTAAGAGGATCCAGGGCCCTGCTCTCAAACCAGATGGCAAACCTCCTTCATTTAAAAAAGTAACACCGCCAGAGATTTGAGGTTGGGACGCAGTAGTGACCCCTCGTTGTGATGAGTGATGAGGGTCAGAAAACACTCCAATCTCCACGGTTCTTCAAAGGATAATTCCAGAAGAAGAGAAAACCAAATCTGTCAGTCAGCAATCATGGTTCTGAGGTCTTGCTTGAGTTTCAGAAAAGATTTTCCTACTAGAGGTATCTCCCCCAACTGAGGAGGAAGGCATCTGACGCTAGTCTGTCATGGGCCTGAAGCCTGAAACAGAACTGAGGGACCTTGTGGTTAATCTCAGTGGCAAAAAGATTGACCGAGGGGGTGCCCCATGCTCGGAAGATCTTGCGGGCTATGCACCTGTGAACAGACCACTCAAGTGGTTGAATTATCCTGCTTAGCCTGTCAGCCAGGGTGTTGCTTGCAACCGCCCGATAAGTGGCTCAAAGGAATATGCCATGAAGGTGAGCCCAATGTCACATCTGGACGGCCTCCTGACACAGAAGGCGTGATCCGGTGCCCCCCTACTTATTGATGTAATACATTCCAATCTGATTGTCTGTTTGAACAATAATAATTTGATGGGACAGCCGATATCTGAAAGCCTTTAGAGCATTCCAGACCGCTCGAAGCTCCAAGAGATTGATCTGAAGATTTGTTACCTGGGGGGACCAAGTTCCTTGAGTGTGAAGCCCATCTACATGAGCTCTCCATCCCAGGAGAGAGGCATCCGTCATGAGCACCTTTTGTGGCTGAGGAATTTGGAATGGAAATCCCAGAGTCAAATTGGATCGAATTGTCTACCACTGAAGAGAGCGAGCAAGCTCTGGGGACACTTGGATGACATCCTCCAGACTCCCCACAGCTTGATACCACTGAGAAGCCAGAGTCCATTGAGCTGATCTCATATGAAGACATGTCATGGATGTAACGTACACTGTGAAAGCCATGTGGCCCAGCCATTTCAACATCTGCCAGCTGTGACCTGCTGAAAGGCTCAAACCTTAGACACCGGCAAAACAAGATTGTCTGCTCTGGCCTCCGGGAGGTAGGCTCAAACCTTTTGTGTGTTGAGCAGGGCTCCATGAATTCCAACTGCTCAACAGGGTGTAGATGGGACTTGGGGTAGTTAAAAAAACAAACAAAAAAAAAACAGAAACATAGTAGTTCCAGGACTCGAGTAGTCATCCACATGGACTCCCGAGCACTGCCCTATGTGGTTCTCTTCACCAGCCAATCGTTGAGATATGGGAACACATGGACTCCCAGTCTAAGTAGCAATGCTGTGACTACCACTAAGCACTTAGTAAAGACCCTGGGAGCTGATGCGAGGCCAAAAGGCAAAACGCAGTCCTGAAAGTGATGTGCTCCCAGCTGAAAACGATGATACTTACAGTGGGCAGGAAGTATTGGGATACGAGTATATGCATCCTTTAAGTCCAGAGAGCATAGCCAATTGTTTTTCTGAATCATTGGAAGAAGGGTGCGGGGTGCCCAGGGAAACCATCCTGAACTTTTCACAGACTAGGAATTTGTTCAGGGCCTTTAGGTCTAGGATGGGATTCATCCCACCTGTCTTTTTCTGCACAAGGAAGTACCTGGAATAGAACCCCTGCCTTTCTTCCCCTGGTAGAACGGGTTCGACCGCATGGACCTTCAGAAGGTCAGAGAGTCCTCTGTAAGTACCTGCCTGTGCTGAGAGCTGAATGCTGAGCTCTCGGTGGGCAATTTGGAGGTTTAGAATGACAATTGAGGGTGTATCCGAGACGGACTATTTGAAGAACCCGCCGGTTGGGGGTTATGAAAGGCCACCTTTGGTGAAAAAATGTTAACCTCTCCCCTACCGGCAAGTCGTCCAGGATGGACACTTTTACTGCGGCTATGCTCTGCTGGAGCCAGTCAAAAACTGGTCCCTTGCTTTAACTGAGTTGCAGCAGGGGCCTTAGGTGCACACTGCTGACAAAAATGAAAGCGCTGGGGCTCAGCCTGAGCAGGCTGATGAGCCGAAGGAATACACCTATGCCTACAGCAGTAGTAGGGAGCACTCCTTGACCTGCCAAAAAAACCTCCTAGATGAGGAGGTAGATGCAGAAGGCGCCTGGCGGGAGAGAAAAGAGCATCAGTGTGTTTCTTGATTTGATCTGCAACCTCTTCAACCTTCTTTCCGAAAAGATTATCCCCTGGCAAGGGCATCCGCCAACCTCTGCTGCTGAACAGAATGTTCCAAGTCAGAAACATGCAGCCATGAGAGTCTGCACACTACTATACTCTGGTCAGAGATCCTGGCTGCCACATCAAAAGTGTCGTAAGTGTCCCTAAGAACTTGCGACAAGCCTTCTGCTGCTTGACAAACTGGCGAAAAGGCTCAGCCAGCTCCGGAGAGAGCATATCGACAGAGTCTGACCAAGTCTGACAGCTGTCTCACCGAGCTTCAAGTAAACACTCGTAAAGAGCTGGTATCATTTATCATTTATTCATTTTATATACCGTTTCTTATTGCGACTGCAAAACAGAACGGTTTTCATTTAAAAAAAAAAAATACAACTCATACATACAAACAAATAAGAACTCCAGTCAATGATAGAAACGTACAGCAACCCAAAATGACAAAGAAAGACATAACTATTAGGATCTACAGATTAAGTACAGTTAAGCCTAATATGAGAGATCAGCATTGAGGCCTGGTACATCCTCCTCCCAAAAGAATCCAGGGTTCTAGCTTCTCTGCCTGGGGGAGCCAAGGCATAGTCCCCTAGTACTCCTGGCACTTTCGACAGTGAATTCCACCACCATGGAGTCGTGAGGCAACTGAGGACTTACAAACCTAGGCTCACCTTGGATCTGACACTGGGTGTCAATCTCCTTGGGGACAACAAGGACCAACAGAGAGGACTCCAAGTTCCTGACAAGGAATGCCCTGAGTAACCCGTGGAGAGGAGTCGTCACAGCCTCCTTAGCAGGAGATGTATAGTCCAGGACCTTGAGAATCTTGGCCCTGGGCTCATCAGAGGGCTTCTGAAAGGTTGTTGGGTTTTATGAAGGCCTCGGCTGAATATCGGTTGGGACCTACATTAGTTCCAGTGTTCAGCACTGGAACATTATTCAGTGCCAGAGTCCACATATGGCTTGGCACTAAATATCTGGGACTAATTTAGCTAGACATGGTCAGTGTTTAAAAAAACGCTGACCACCGCAGGCTGATTACCACCACACACACACACACACACACACACACACATGTTTCTGTGACAATTGGAGGATTTTTTTCACATTTTGGAGACTCTTTTTTTTCTTTTTTTAAAAGGCAGGTTGAGAATAAAAATGGGCCCTAGGAGGAACGGAGTTCGATTCTACAGCTCAAAAATATTCTGCAAGACTGGCTAACCAAAGCTACTGTTCCTTCAGTACTAAGATGCAAATATGTGTACAAAATCTCACAGATGTCTTTCATGGAGGCTGACTTCAGGTGGGCCACAAACATTAGGCACAGCAAATAGGAGGAACCTCTACAAAGAAACAGCACAAGCAGAGGACAGTAGAGGCTGGCCAAAGGATGATACAACACAGGAAATGGTGCTTAAATATGCTTTATTTGCAGCTTGAGTAGAAGGACCTGACACGGTCCATGTTTCGGCGGCATTACCCACCTGCTTCAGGGGTCAAAATCACACTCTTTGCAAACAAACAATTGCAATTTGGGTTCTTTATTGTGTATTTATTTCATTTGTGCTTGATACACTGTACACCAACTTGAGTGAATTCCTTCAAAAAGGCGGTAAATAAATCAATATTGTGTTTTAAACACAGTACAGCAATCTCTTGTGTAGCAGAGGAAAACAAGAAGGGCTCATTAAACGAAGCAGCTCAAGGGCAGTTACTTCTTGTTTTCTTGTGCTACACAAGAGATTGCTGTACCAGCATTTTAAACACAATTGTTTGGTTGCAAAGAGTGTGACTGTGACCACCACTGGCTGAATTTCAGCCAGTAAGGATCTTTTCCAATCAAAGCTGGGCAAGGCATCTTGACCTTTACGGACATGTGGCTGGGGAAAAAATAAGTTGGTAGAATGTTTTATTGATTATAGTGGAATTCCAATGCCATCTTAAACAGGAATAGCATACCTATTGTCATACAATCTTGCGCAGGGCAAATAATTCATTAACACCTGAAGGTCATTGACCTTATATGCCAAAGTGACGGACACCAAAAAATTAGACTTTTGAGGTCAGGTACTTAACTCACATGGTATGGTCTAGTGATTTATAGGGAGCTTTCATTATTTGTTTTAAAATTATAATGGGGTCCCAAGACACAGTGGGAGGTTTAAATAGAGGCAACCCTCTCGTGAAGTACAATAAAAGCAGTTTTACCTTCTACATGGTAGTGGTAATGATATGCCTCAGCTGCACTACGATGAACCATAAACCTCAGATTGATACATATAGAAAGTATTCAAAGAAGTCTTTGTGCGAGTCAGAAAAGGTCTAGAGCCTATCATACCACTTCTTTCACTTAAAACATAAATCTGTCTAGAGGAATCTCTCCTAGAAGCCAGAAGGATTAGAAAGATGTCATCAGGATAATTCAGTGAACTCAAGGTTACTCTTTCATCATCCAATCTGTGAGGGTCAGGGATCTGCTTGTTGGGATGTAACAAACTTCCCTGATTCTGCTTGATGAGAGTAAGGAAAGACCCAAACTGTATCAGATCCATGATGGACAACTTCCACAGAATGGAAACCAGATCTGTCTCAGCCAATAAGGAATTATAAGTACTGCAATTCCCCAGTTCCTTCTGAGTTTTAGAAGGGTCTGCCACTAGAGGAGTCAGAGGATATACATATAGAAGCCCCTCTCACCAACCTAGAAGAAAAGTATCTGAGGCTACTTGGCGATATGTCCCTACTCTCGAACAGAAAGAAGCCAACATCTTTCCTCTTTAAAGGTGATACAAGCATATCTATCATGCAGACTTGCCACATGCAGAACTTGTTTGTTACCCCTCTGTCCAATGAAAATGGAGAAATTAGGTTCTACCTGCTAATTTGCTTTCCTTTAGTGCCTTTGGACCAGCCCAGCAGGACTGGTGGGTTGTGCACGCCTCCCAGCAGGTGGAGACTGAGAACAATGTTTCTTCGAGAGCCAATAAGAGCCCAGCTCAGCCCTAAAGTCTCAGTATATCAGTAACAAAGCAAAAAGAAACTATCTGTGCCCCACTGGGTTCTACAGCCACACACATACACAAAGTGAAACCACCATGCTGGCAATCAACCAACGCAAATGACATGTGCAAGTAATTACATTTGTGTATGAATCAGGTTTTTGGGGTTTTTTTTGATTAATAGAGTGAAACTACAACTGTCCCCAAAGAGATAAGATCAAAAATAGAATGCAAAAACCAACCAGCTCCAAAGAAGACTGCCGAAACAAACACCATGTGCCTAGGGAGGGAGCTGGGCCGGTCTGGAGGGACTAAAGGAAAGCAAATCAGCAGGTAGGACCTAATTTCTCCTTCCTTAGCATCCCTCTGGACTTGCCCAGCAGGACTGGTGGGAAATACCAAAGCAGTCAATTAAAGGAGAGACTCAGCCCCGCCAAAAGCACCCACCGACCAAAAATTGCATCCTAACGTGCCTGAACATCCACTCTGTAATGTCTGAGAAATGAATGCAAGGAGGACCAGGTGGCTGCTCTGCAAATATCCACTGGAGAGACCGAAGTGCCCTCCACCCAGGATGTACCCAGTCCTCTAGCAGAATGAGCTTTAACTCCATCCAGAAATGATCTGCCTTTCAGAAAGTATGCTGAGCCAATCGCTTCCTTAATCCACCTGGCCAGCGTAGATGCCACCATACCTCTTTGACCACCACCAAGCAAAACAAAAAGATGGTCCAACTGGCGAAACTCCTCTGTCTGCCTTAATACTCCTTCAACACTCTCCTGACATCTAGTTTACGCAATGACCTCTGCTCCTCTGAACCCCTGGAAGCCCCCAGGGTTGGAAGGACCAGAGACTGATTGCCATGAAAGGCCGAAACACATGATCCACCAGGAACTCCAAAAAGGGAGCTCTGCATGACAAAGCCTGCAATTCTAACACTCGTCTCGCAGATGATATAGCAACCAAGAACACCGCTTTCAAGGTAAGGTCCTTGATAGAAATTGAGACCAATGGCTCAAAGGGAGGACGAATGCGAGCCACGAGAACCTAATTAAGATTCCAAGAAGGAAATAAAACCATATCTGGATGACTCATCAAGGGTTTGCCTTTAACATGCCCCCCAAAACAAGACAATGCCGCCAGTTGTACCTTAAGCAAAGCCAAGGCCAGACCCTTGTCCAAACCATCCTGCAAAAAATCCAGGACCTGTGGCAAGGAAGCCTGCAAAGCAGAGATCCCCTGATCACCACACCAGGCCTCAAAAATTCTCCAGATGCAGACATAAGCTAACGAAGTAGATCAACGGTGAGAACGTAGCATGGTACGAATTACTTCCACCAAATAGCCACACTTCCTCAACCGAGCCCTCTCAAGAGCAAAGGCGTAAGACAAAAATCAAGATAGATTCGGCATGACTACCGGCCCTTGGGACTGTGGGAGATGAAACTTGGGAGCCAAGAGAAGACATCTGAGATCTGCATACCACAGATGCCTCAGCCAATCCCACACCACCAGTATCACGAGACCCGCATGTCTATCCTTTCAATGACTCAACCTAACAGAGGACAAGGAGGAAACTCATACAGAAGGTCTGTCGGCCACTGCCGAAGAAGAGAATCCAAGCCCTCCGAGTTCTGCTCTTTTCTACGACTGAAGAAATGCGGCACCTTGACATTCCGCTGAGTTGCCATCAAATCAATCACCAGCCAGCCCCACCTGTGGACTATCACCTCGAATGCCTCTGAGCTGAGAGACCATTCTCCCAGATCTAGGGTCTGTTGACTGAGGAAATCTGCCTGCACATTGAGAATTCCTGCTACATGTGAGGCAGACAGATCCTCAAGGTGCCTCTCCCACCGCTGTAGCATTGTCAGACAAGACACCCAGATCTTTGTTAAGTCCTGTCTGGTGGAAGATTTAATTTACATAGACATCATATGAAAAATGCCAGTGCCAGCCAGGATGTCACGCCTGTGGGGCGGCACTTTACAAAACCAGAACACTGTACCAGTGATTTCATAGTAAGAATCCTGAAAGGTAACTTTAAAACAATACAGGAATGTAAGACCTTTGAAGTCAAAATGATTAAATATTTTGACACCCACCAGACAGGACTTAACAAAGATCTGAGTTTTCTAGCCCATTATAAACCATAAAAATGTACTGCTTTGTTTGTCACCCTCCTGTCTCCATGCATATCTCCCTGTCTCTCACTTATCCACCCCCATCCTGTTAGACTGCCACTGAAATGCTTTGATGTTTCACTTATATATACTGTCATCTACCAACATTTGCTTATTTCCGATCTGACGAAGAAGGCAACCTTCGAAAGCTAATCAAGAAATGTATTAAGTTATGTCCAATAAAAAAAGGTATCATCTTATTTTCTTTTCCATGTTTTATTTTGTTTCTATTGATTACCTTTAAAAGTGGACTAACACAGCTACCACACCTCTCTACTCAAGATGGAAGATCATCTTATTAAAAAGGAAGAAGTATCAAGGGAACAGATATAAAACTGTGACGAAACGCTTGTTTGTGCACTGGACAATTGAAAAAGAATGTTAGAAATGGTAAAGAAAGTAAACAAAGATGTTAGTTACTAGATTTTTCAATAATGGGATGAAAGTGAACCAAAAACCCTAGCAAGATCATGGAAAAAGTTACTTTCTGAAGATGAAAATGGACAAGGAGATGACATTGAACATGAAGCTGCTAAGGAAGATGATGATAATCTCCCTCTTTTGTTACAAGAAATACCAGGCTTTGAGAATGCTTATGAAAATGACAAAGGAATGGATACAGAAAGACAAGCAAGAAGAACTAGCTGACAGTGATGTGAGATTGCAATAATGAATGGGAGTGAGAACGCAGATGACGGTGATGATGAAGAAACGCACTGGGCCTGCATATAGACTAGATAAAACTGAAAATCAGTCATAGTGAAGGGGTCAAGGCTATCGAGGCTGAACTGGCTTATATGGAACAACAAGAGGAAGCAACTGTTACTGACAAACCTTAGTCACAAACTTTTTAAAATAATTTTTGTTTCTACACTACTTTTCTTGACCTTATACAATACTTTGCTGTGTACAGTTGTTTTGTTTATGTTTGTTATACTGTTTGTTGCTGACTAATGTTAATAAACAATTATTTGAAAAACACATAACATTCATGCTGTCTGTATTATCTGACAATGGGATACATCGGATAATTGAAACTCTACTGTGTATACAAGTTTACAACTAGCATTTTGAACCTGGAGTACAGCAATGACTGGGGAACGGAAGGAAGGTGGATGTTCTGGAAGAAGCCTTTGGGACCGTGATTAAAAGTGTGATTACTCATGATTACAAATTTTTAAATCTTTAATAACAATTAAAAATTTTGAGCAAATAACAGCCACAGGAAACACCAAATATTGGAGATGTGTTCTAGATCTATTGTAAAAATTACAAGGTTCTCAAAATATTGCTAATTGGAATTCAGATCAAACACTTAACAATGGAATTTTTTTTTTTTGTTTTAAATCATGGAGCAGCTTGAACAGTTTGATCCTTTAATGAAAGAACATGTTAAAAGAATAAAACACACACACAAAAAAACTACCACCACTACCTGGGCAAAAATGCGGTTAGAAAAAAGTAATTCAAGGCTATCAAATATTCTGCTCTAACTGACTGCATACTGGAACTTTTGCATACTGAACAGATGACACTGTACATTTTATGTTGATTTTGCCAACTCCTGATAAGGTTGGAAATTATGTGGAAATCCATAAACATTTTGTGGGATTTGCTGATGTCAACAATAGTACAGGAATTGTAATGACTGAAAAAATTTGTGAAAGTTTACAAGAATATGAGCTGCTATTGTCTGATATAAAAGGACAGGGGTATGACAACAGGGCAAATATGCAAAGAAAGAAGTGCTCAAAGCCAAATATTGCCATTAAATCCTTGAGTATTTTTTGTTCCCTGTTTTTCACATTCACTAAATTTGGTTGTCAACAATGCCACCACTTTCTTCTACATAGTGCAACATATTCATAGTTTTTTTTTTCTCATCATCTCCACAACAATGGAAAAATTTGACACTGAAAAGCCTTGGCAAAAACCAGATAGGCCAGTCACCTACAAGCACTAAAACCAATCAGATGCCAACTTAAGAAAATCAAATAAGTTCTAAACAGCATGCTGAGTGAGCAAAGGAATGCAACACAAATAACTGCAAAAAAAAAAAAAAAAAAAAAAAAAAACAGAGATCAGAAGCAAGTGCTGTTAGAAAAGTGCACTAATCTTTGGTAAAAGATTCCCTAAATATGTTTTTGATGCAAAAAAGTTGGTGATGGAATTAAAAATTGAGCCAATAGATGACAGAGGGTGGTAGGAAATGGAAGTTGCTAAGAGGAAAGAAAGATGAGTAGTGGAGTGCCTCAAGGATCGGTACTTAGATTGTAAGCTCTTTTGAGCAGGGACTGTCTCTTTGTATCAGGTGTTCAGCGCTGTGTGCATCTGGTAGAGCTATACAAATGCTAATAATAATAATAATACTGGGGCCGATTCTGTTCAGTATATTTGTGAGTGACACTGCTGAAGGATTAGAGGGAAAAGTGTGTCTTTTTGCTGAAGAAAAGGTTTGCAACAGAGTGGACACCCCAGAGGGAATAGAAAAAATGAGAAGAGATCTACAAACATTAGAAAAATAGTCTAATGTTTGGCAGTTAAAATTTAATGTGAAGAAGGTAAAATTATGTATAATCATACCTGATAATTTTCTTTTAATTAATCATAGCTGATCAATCCATAGACTGGTGGGTTGTGTCCATCTACCAGCAGGTGGAGATAGAGAGCAAACTTTTGCCTCCCTATATGTGGTCATGTGCTGCCGGAAACTCCTCAGTATGTCGATATCAAAGCTCCATCTGCAGGACTCAGCACTTAGAGAATTACACCCACAAAGGGACACTCTGCCCAGCTCACCACCGCCGAAACGGGGGAGAGGAATTAACCCAGCTCATCCCCACACAAGTGGGGGAGGGGAATTAACCCAGCTCATCCCCACACAAGTGGGGGAGGGGAATCCGTCCAGCTCATCCCCGTGGAGCGGGGGAGGGACACCACACCCGCCGATGCGGGGGGATCTGGCTTATCCTGCAACCGCAACCGCGGGAGGAGCTGACTGACCCTAGCACCGCCGAAGCGGGAGGGGTACAAAACTGCCCTACAACCGCACGAAGCGGGAGGGAGTGCCGGCAGAATTTATGTCTCAATCCAGCCCCGTAAAACGGAGAGGAGAGGAATGCAGCAGCTCACTGTAACACAAACTCGTCTCAATTCTTGAAGAATCCAAGTGAAAAAACTTGAACCCGAAGTCCTCCTGAAGTAACTGAAGACTAAACTTGAACCTGAAATGCAACCAGAATAGAAACCATACAGATATCTGGGCGGGGCTATGGATTGATCAGCTATGATTAATGGAAAGAAAATTATCAGCTTTGATTATACATAATTTTAACTTCCATATCATCAAGCTGATCAATCCATAGACTGGTGGGATGTACCGAAGCAGTACTCACCCAGGGCGGGACATAGAAATCCCTGAACTCAACACTGAAGCTCCACACCGGGCCTCCGCCCGTGCCGCCACAGTCAAGCGGTAATGCTTGGAGAATGTATGGGCCGATGCCCAAGTTGCCGCCTTGCATATCTCTTCCAAGGAGACGGACCCGGCCTCTGCCATCGAGGCCGCCTGAGCTCTAGTGGAGTGAGCCTTCAGCTGGATAGGCGGCACCTTCCCCGCGACCACATAAGCCGCGGCAATGACTTCCTTGACCCATCTTGCCACTGGAGGCTTAGCAGCCTGCAGACCCTTACGAGGACCTGCCAACAGGACAAACAAATGATCCGATTTCCGGAAATCATTGGTCACTTCCAAGTATCTGATGATGACTCGTCTCACATCCAGATATTTAAGAGCAGAGTACTCCTCTGGGTAGTCCTCCCTACGAAAGGAAGGGAGACAGAGCTGCTGATTCACATGGAAGCGAGAAACAATCTTGGGCAGGAAGGAAGGCACTGTGCGAATAGTCACTCCTGCCTCAGTGAACTGCAGAAAAGACTCTCGACATGAGAGTGCCTGGAGCTCGGAAACTCTTCTGGCTGAAGTGATAGCCACCAAAAAGACTGCTTTCAACGTCAGGTCTTTCAGAGATGCCCTCAACAAGGGTTCAAAAGGCGGCTTCTGTAATGCTCTGAGCACCAGGTTAAAATTCCACGCAGGCACCATTGAGTGCAGAGGAGGGCGCAGGTGCTTACCTCCCTTGAGAAAACGCACCACATCTGGCTACGAAGCCAGGGAAGCACCCTTCAGGCGGCCCCTGAAGCAAGCCAGGGCCGCTACCTGGACTTAAAGGGAACTGAGCGACAGGCCTTTCTCCAGACCTTCTTGCAGGAATGCCAACACTGGAGAAATTGGAGCAGTGAATGAAGAAAATGAGCCTGCTTCGCCACGCTGCAAAGGTACGCCAAACCCTGGCGTAAGCAGTAAAAGTAGAGCGCTTCCTCGCTCTCAGCATAGTGGCGATGACCTTGTCTGAGAAGCCCTTCTTCCTCAGACGCTGCCGCTCAATAGCCAGGCCGTAAGCCCAAAGGGGGAGGGATCCTCCATCACCACGGGACCCTGATGTAACAGACCCTGCTCCACTGGCAGCCCCACCAGGATTATCCGGCCCGGATGCTTTGCCAATCGGTCTAGCACCCTGCCCAACATGGGCCAGGGCGGGAACACATAGAGAAGCTCTTGTGTTGGCCACTGTTAGAGGAGAGCATCTACTCCCAGAGATCGAGGGTCCCGTCCTCTGCTGAAAAAGCGCGGCACTTGGCAACTGGCCGATGACGCCAATAGATCTAGGCTCGGCTGGCCCCAGCGCTTCGTGATATCCAAGAACGCCTGAGCCGATAACTGCCACTCTCCGGGATCCAAGGTATGGCGACTGAGAAGTCCGCCTTGACATTCATGACTCCGGCAATGTGGGCTGCTGACAGCTGCTCTAGGCTCGCTACCGCCCACTGGCATAGATTCATGGCTGCCTTGGCTAGAGGGGCGCTCTTGGTACCTCCCTGGCGGTTGACATAGACCACAGCCGTGGCATTGTCCAACAGGGCCCGTACTGGCTTCAACGCCAGTACCGGGATGAACTCCAAAAACGCCAACCGAATGGCTCTGAGTTCCAGGAGGTTGATAGACCACTTTGCCTCTGCAGGAGACCAGAGCCCCTGCGCTTTCCTTCCCAAGAAGTGGGCTCCCCAGCCCGACAAAGAGGCGTCCGTCGTGACGACAATCCACTCCGGGGTCACCAGAGGCATTCCTGCAGACAACTTGTCTGTCTGCGTCCACCAGCTCAGCGCCTTGCGCACTGCTGGGTCCAAGGGAAGGCGCACAGCATAATCCTCCGACATCGGAGTCCAGCGCAGCAGCAGAGATTGTCGAAGTGGTCTCATATGAGCCCTGGCCCAGGGCACTACATCCATCGTGGCCGACATAGAGCCCAACAGCTGCACATAGTCCCAAGTCCGAATAGGAGAGGCTACTAGGAACTAGTCCACCTGAGCCTGAGCTTGACAATCCAATTGTCTGGCAGGAACACTCTGCCCACTTGGGTGTCGAATCGAACTCCCAGATGCTCCAGGGACTGAGTCGGGCGCAGCTGGCTTTTCTCCCAGTTGATGATCCACCTCAGGGAGCTCGAAGAGCAACCACCCGGTTCACAGCTTTGCCGCACTCTGCATAAGAGGGGCTTGGATCAACCAGTCGTCCAGATAAGAATGGACTTGAACTCCTTCCTTCCACAGGAAGGCCGCGATGACCACCATTACTTTGGAGAAGGTCCGCGGAGCAGTAGCCAACCCGAACGGGAGGGCTCTGAACTGGAAGTGTCAGCCAGTACTGCAAAACGCAAAAAGCGTTGATGAGGAGGCCAGATGGGAATATGCAAGTACGCGTCCTTGAAGTCCAAGGATGCCAGGAACTCTCCTGCCTTCACTGCCGCTATAACAGAGCGGAGGGTCTCCATGCGAAAGTGCCAAACTTTCAAGGCCCAATGCACCCCTTGAGGTCGAGGATAGGCCGTACAGAACCTCCTTTCTTTGGAATCACAAAGAAAAAGGAGTAACGTCCCTTGCCAGGCTGATTCTCTGGCACCGGAACGACCGCCCCCAGGCGGAACAGATTGTCCAAGGTCTGCTGCACTGCCACAGCTTTGACCGGAGACTTGCAGGGAGAGAGTACAAACCCGTCTTTTAAGGGTCGGCAGAACTCTAGCTTGTAGCCATCTCTGATGACTTCCAGCACTCAAGCGTCTGAAGTTATTGTGGTCCACTCGCCCATAAACGAGGACAGCCGTCCTCCAATCTGCACTGAGGCGTGGACCAAGGCCCCGTCATTGGGTACGAGACCCTGGGGGAGGACCGGAGGGAGCACCTCCGGGACGGCGGTCTCTGCGAAAGGAATGCTGCTTGGGGGAGAAGTTCCTCTTGAAGGAAGAGAGGGCAGAGGAGCCCGACCTGCCCGGGCGGTACCGACAGGCTTCCTGAGCCCGTCCTCTGGAGGTACCAGGGCGAGTACTAGCCCGAGCCCTGACCTCTGGTAACTTCTTGCCCTTAGACGTGCCGAGATCGGTCACGATTTTGTCCAACTCGACCCCAAAGAGCAGCTTGCCTTTAAAAGGCAATCTAGCCAGGCGGGATTTAGAGGCATGGTCAGCAGACCAATGTTTCAGCCAAAGCCACCGCCGCGCAGAGATTGTCTGAGCCATGCCTTTAGCTGAGGCTCTCAAGACATCATACAGCAAGTCTGCCAAATAGGCTAAGCCCGATTCCAGGGCCGGCCAAACAGCCCTCAAGGAATGATCCGAGGGGGAAGCCCGCTGCACCATAGTCAGGCACGCCCTGGCCACATAGGAGCCGCAAACTGAGGCCTGCAAACTTAAAGCAGCCGCCTCAAAGGACGACCTTAAGGCCGCCTCCAATCCTCTGTCTTGGGCATCCTTTAGGGCCGTGCCACCTTCCACTGGTAACGCCGTTTTCTTAGTCACCGCAGTGATTAAAGAATCCACGGTAGGCCACAGAAAGGCCTCACGTTCACCTTCAGGCAAAGGATAGCGGCGGGACATAGCCCTAGCCACTTTAAGGCTCGCTTCCGGGACATCCCATTGAGCCGAAATTAAGGAGTGCATGGCATCATGCATGTGGAAGGTTCTAGGCGGGCGCTTCGTCCCCAGCATAATGGCGGAGCCAACAGGGGCTGAGGGAAAGACGTCCTCCGGAGAGGAAATCTTCAAAATGCCCATGGCCTGCACTAACAGGTTGGGCAAATCCTCTGAGCTAAAGAACCGCTGCAGAGGGGTCATCCGCTCCATCCGAGCGGGGATCCGTCTCCTCCAAGGAATCCGCAAAGGACCGTTGGGAGACCTCAGACACGCTGCCCTCATCTACATCGGAGGAGACAAAGTCCTCCAAGGCCTGGGAATCAACCCGAGGGTGTTTACCTCTGGGAACCTCAACCTCTTTACCAGACGAGGGAGCAGGGGCAGCGTTTTGCATGAGGAAAGCCTGATGCAGCAGCAAAACAAACTCGGGGAAGAAACCCCCCAGACTGTGCACTTCCGCAGCCTGGGCAACAGCCCTAGACGCACCCTCAACCGGCGCTCGCAAGAGCGGGGGAGAGACATGCTGCGCATCCAAAATGGCGTCCGGCGCAACACTCCGCGAAGGAGCCGCGCGGGAAGAACGGCGCTTAACTTTAGCCGCTTTGTGCCGTCGCCCAATTAAGGGCGTTCATGGCATTAATGTCTCCAACCTCAAGGGTGGCCCACGAAGAAGCCGTCCGAGCCGCGTGGCCGGCCAAGATGGCGGAGGCGAGGAGCGGGGGATGGGCGTTTATGGCGGGAAAAACCGCCACGCCGGAGGAAGGACCGGACATTCATCGGTCACAAAACTGTCACCCAACAAGGGCGAATCAGGCTGTAAGACCCCCACATCCCCTCTAGAAGCGCTCAAGCGATCCGGGGAGCGACCCTTTGCGCCCTCGCCCTCCGACACCATATGCCACGAGGAGAAGAATCGGGGAACCCCCTGCCCGCTATAAAAAGGTAAAAATTACCTGCTGTCCGCTCCGAGCTGTAACGAACTGGTGTCCCAGTGAGTAGCTGCAATGAACGTTTAAATAAACGTCGAAATAAACGCCTTTAAGGACGTTTAAAAAATTTTTTTTTTTTTTTTTTTTTAAACGGAGCCAGCGGGAGGGGGGAGAAAAGGAGGGACCTGGCACCACCAGGTTTGCACTTGCTCAAAAGAGCCCTCAACCCCAGGCACTCAACAAAACCTAAAAATTAGGCTTGGAGGCCTAGCCAGAGCTGCTGCTGTGTGTGACCACCACCTGCTGAGATAGAGAACATACTGGGGAGTTTCCGGCAGCACATGACCACATATAGGGAGGCAAAAGTTTGCTCTCTATCTCCACCTGCTGGTAGATGGACACAACCCACCAGTCTATGGATTGATCAGCTTGATGATATGGAAGTGATGGTTTGTACATTTGTGTATATTATGAGTTTTGCAATTTCTAGCAGTAAAACTCTGGAAAGTGGGTGGTGAAAATTTGTTGAATTTGTAGTTTTCTTCTTAAAGCGAGGACAAAAAACATTGTAGCAGATTATTCTGTTTGACAGTTAAGTATAAGTAGAATTACAGACTACAATTGTTGCCACTGTAGGCATGGGCATAGTTTGCGACAATAGGGTGCACTGCCCCCACCCAGCCAAACACTGCTGAATGGTGTGCCTCCCTCTCACTCCCCTACATGATGCAGCATCTCCTCCTCTCTTTCCCTTTCCTCCCTCCCCATCCAGCATCAGTCCCTTCTGCCCCACACCCTCACCACCCTTGGTCCACCCCCTCCCCTCAAACCTCCCTAGTCCCACAGCTCCTTCCCGCTGTCATGAATGGGAGCTCTATAAAGAAATGAGTGGCTAGTACAGAGATTTGTGCTCAAGAATACAGTAAAGTTTGCATGTCCCAACCCCACAACGGCAGGAAATATGTGTCACAGGGGGCAGGACAAGCAGGACTTTGCCGAGTGCTTGAGCATCAGGATCTGTGCCAGCCACAATTCTTTTTAGAGCTCTCAGGTGTGGCAACAGGAAGGAGTTACAGGACAAGAGTAGGTTTGTGGGGAGGGAGCAGTCCATGGTGGCAGATCGGAAGCAAAGGTTGATGCTTGATGCTCAAGTCCAGATGCAGATGACAAGGGAGTAGCGTCCTAGTGTGTGTGACTTGTGCATTTTACAGCTAGCAAGGAGAAGATGTACTGTGGCTACTGCTTAATGCTTTTCTATTTATGTAGTAGTGCTTTCCTGTTCTGAGCTGGGCTGATGGGCTTAGCCAGGATGCAGTTGAAGGAACCTCAGAGTAATTGGGGGGGGGGGGGGGGGGGGGGGTTCCTAATGATGGGTTGACTTCAACCTTTGTTAAAAATGGCCCTTGTAGTAGCAGGTACTCATCTTGCGAAGGTTGAGCTGAAGGGCAGGGTATTTAAGGGAGCGCGCAGAGTAAACACATTTCCCCTTCAGAGCACCCCCCTCACCAGGTCACAGTAAAAGAATGTTAAGTGGACTGCTGAGTCAGGATGGCAAGGCTCGAGCAGAGACAGCACTGTGCGAATAGACACTCCTGCCTCAGTGAACTGCAGGAAGGGTTCCCGACATGATAGCGCCTGGAGCTCGGAAACTCGTCTGGCTGAAGTGATAGCCACCAAAAAGACTGCTTTCAACGTCAGGTCTTTCAGAGATGCCCTCGACAAGGGTTCACAAGGCGGCTTCTGCAAGGCTCTTAGCACCAGATTGAGATTCCACGCAGGTACCACCGAGCGCAGAGGAGGGCATAGGTGATTAACTCCCTTGAGAAAGCGCACCACATCTGGCCAGAGCCGCTACCTGGACTTTAAGGGAACTCAGCAACAGGCCTTTCTCCAGACCTTCTTGCAGGAACGCCAACACTGAAGAAATTGGAGCAGTGAAGGGAGAAAGAGAGCCTGCCTCACACCACGATGCAAAGGTACGCCAAACCCTGGCGTAAGCAGTAGAAGTAGAGCGCTTCCTCGCTCTCAGCATAGTGGCGATGACCTTGTCTGAGAAGCCCTTCTTCCTCAGACGCGGCCGCTCAATAGCCAGGCCGTAAGACCAAAGGGGGAGGGATCCTCCATCACCACTGGACCCTGATGCAACAGGCCCTGCTCCACTGGCAGCCGCAGAGGGCCGTCCACTGAGAGCCTGATCAAGTCCGCATACCAGGGACGTCTGGGCCAGTCCGGACCCACCAGGATTATCCGGCCCGGATGCTTTGCCACCCGGTCTAGCACCCTGTTCTGTTGGATTATTTGTAGTAAATAATTAGCAGATTTTAGTACACACAGCTTCAGCTTTAGAAATGTTAATTTCTTTCTTCATCTCTCTCTCATTCACCCCTGAATAATTCACTGCTGAGTCACTTTAAAGTTGAAGTAACAAAACATCTGTTTACTCACAGTTTGCAGTTAGATTATAATCAGACAGGCTTATATATACATATTACTATACATTTGTATTATCAGCTCCTTCCATGTGCTTAGATGGTAATGGATGCTCACACCACCATAGATCCTCTCAGGTTAGGAGAGATCATGAGCTCCATGTGCTGTGTGCTGCATCTGCTGCATCTAACCCCCACAGGAAGTTGCATAGCTGTGTGACCTCTCTAAGTAATTCACATCAGAGGTCACAGAGTAATCACAGAGAAATAATAGGTGACAGGCAATGCATGCAAAATACAATTACATTCCAACAAACCCCTTCTCATGCATAACTGTCATGCAATTATTTATTCATACAAAGTCCAAGCTTTATACGCAGATTCACAAAATGTTCTCTGTGTAACGGTTTGGTCATGATGTCAGCTGTCATCTCACTGGTGTGACAATAGTGTAGACTGATGACCCCTTCTTTCACCAACTCTCGCACGTTGTGGTATTTCGTTGCGATGTGCTTGGTACGTGACTGAACCTTGTCATTCTGTGACAGTCGGATGCAGCTCTGATTATCTTCCATTATCTGGATTGGTCTCTTTTCAGCTATTCCAAAATCCAGCAAAAGTTTTTCAATCCACATCAGTTCTCTGCACGCTTCCGATACGGCCACATATTCAGCTTCTGTAGAAGACAAACTCACAATACTTTGTTTATGACTGGCCCATGAAATTTGTACATTTCCATACATAAACACATATCCACTTGTGGATTTATAATCAGAATGATCCCCTGCCCAATCTGAATCACAGTAACATATTAGTTTTGGATTACTATTGGCTGAAATCTTTAATTTACAATCAATGGTACCCTTTAAATACCTTACCATCCTTTTAACTGCAGTCCAATCTGATTTGGTAGGTGAGCTGACCCTTCTGCTCAAAATTCCTACTGCATTTGCTATATCAGCCCTGTATGTGGTAGCTAGATATAAAAGCTTACCTATGGCTGATCTATATTGGATGTTATCTGGTAAAGGTTCTCTTACTGTTTCATCCTTCAGAAAATCAGTGATCATGGGAGTGCTTACAACTTGGGCATCTTGCATACCTAAACTTTCAATAAGCTCATTTATTTTCTGCTTCTGGCTTAGAAGATAAGAACCATCATTTTGTTTCTCAATTTCTATACCAAGATAGTATGACACATTACCCAGTTCTTTTATCTCAACATTGTGGTTTAAACACTTTACAATGTCCTTGTACTCTTGCTCACTTTTGCTTGCAATGAGCAGATCATCAACAAAAGCTAAAATGTATGCATATTGTCCATTTGTGCACCTAGTGTACAAGCATTTATCTGCTTCACCTTGCTTAAATCCTAAATTTGTCAATATTTCATGCAATTTGTCATTCCAACATTCTGCACTTTGCTTTAATCCATAAAGACCTTTGTTTAATTTACACACTAGCTGTCTTTGTTTTGTATTTATGAAACCTGTTGGTTGTTCCATGTACAAGTCTTCAGTTATTTCTCCATGAAGAAATGCTGTTTTCACATCAATGTGGTTGACTTGCATGCCTTTTGAGACTGCAATGCTCAGAAGTGTTCTTATTGTCGTGTGTTTCACTACAGGTGCAAACACTTCATCAAAATCTTCTCCATATTTTTGAAGATATCCCTTTGCCACTAATCTGGCTTTATACCTTTCCACTTTTCCTTGTGCATTCCTTTTTAACTTGAATACCCATTTGCATCCTATAGCTTTCTTGCCAGGAGGTAATTTTGTAAGAATCCAAGTATTATTTTTATCCAATGCATCAATTTCTTCTTGTGCAGCTTTATGCCATTCAGCAGCTTCTTCTGCTGGCATTTTCTCAATCTCATCCCATGTTAAGGGCTCTTGAGCTTCTGCTGACTTTGTTAGGTAAGACAGTCTTGGGGGTGGAACACCTTTGTTTTCCCTGGATGAGCGTCTGACAACAGGTTGGTCTGACCTTTCCGCATCCTCTAAATCTGAGAGTTCTTCTCCAATTGATTCCCCTTCTCCAACTGTACTGTCTTCTTCAATGATCCTTTCTGTGTCTGTTTCCTCTGCCTGTTCCTCGTTAGATACAGATGAGTTGCTTTCAGACATCTGCCTTGGTATGGCATTTATATACACTGGCATGTCTATTATGGTTCTATTTTCATATTCTGGATGATAAGGCTCATCTGGGATAATCCAGCCTTTATCAACCCTTTTGTTTTCATCAAAATATGTAACATGTCTTATGCCAACAATGCCAGTTTTCAGATTCAAAATTCTATATCCTTTGTGTCCTGGAGCATAGCCAACTAAAATGCCCCTTTCTGTTGTGGAATCCAGCTTATGCCTTCTTTGCTTTGGTACATGAGCATATGCTGTACTTCCAAATGTTCTTATGTTTGACAGGTTTGGCTTCCTACCATGCCATGTCTCATGTGGTGTGCGCTCAGCGCCTTTAGTTGGCATTCTGTTTTGTAGGTACGCTGCTGTGAGAATGGCTTCCCCCCATAGTCTTTTAGGGAGATTGCTATCTGACAGCATACATCTGGTCATTTCCACAAGTGACCTAAATTTTCTCTCTGCAACAGAATTTTGCTCTGGTGTATAAGCTACTGTTGTGATATGTTGAATGCCTTCCTGTTCTAGAAATGTGCGCATGCTTTGTGAAGTGAACTCACCACCATTGTCGGTCTGAAGAACCTTTGGTTTTCTTTCAAATTTATTGCTCACCATGGCTACGTATTTCTTCAGCATGTCTGTGACTTGACTTTTTTCTTTCAGCAAATAGGCCACACAGTATCTAGAGAAATCATCCAAGAATATTAGCACAAATCTGTTATTTCCCAATGATGGGATATTAAACGGTCCACATAAGTCACTGTGTATTAAGTCCAGTACTTTATTACTCCTATTTCCTGTGTATGCAGGAAATGAGGGTCTCACACCTTTTTGAGTAACACAGTCTATGCATTTCTCCATATTACCAGCATCTGCACTTATCTGAATGCCGGTGGCCAGTTGCTTACTGTAAAGATCCTGGATCACCTTAGAATCACGATGTCCCAGGCGGCGGTGCCAGATTTCCAGACTACATTTACCATCATTCTTCCTTACTTGCGCCATATGTGAGGCTTCACCTGAAATGTTCAGCTTATAAACATCATTATGCATAAAAGCTTCAGCATACACTTCATCATTTTTAGAGATTGTGCACTTACTATTTTCAAAATGAATCACAAATCCCTTCTTATCTAATGTAGATACACTAAGCATATTGCAAACTGCTTGGGGAATATACAAGACATCACTTACAGGAATTTCTTTAACTTCATTAGACACTTTGCATTTTAAGAATCCAATACCTTTTGCTTGGATCTTAGCAGTCCCTGCGTTTGCAGTTTTAAGAATACCTTCCTCTGGACACATTTCCTGAAAGAAATCTTTACAATTGGTTAAATGGCATGTGCTCCCCGAATCCAAAATCCAAGTACTTTCATTTGAATTATTATTTACCATAGTCAAAGATTTTTCTGCCATTAGAAAGCCCTTGTGTTTATCTTTGTCCTTCATACATTTCCTGGTTTGAAAATTCTTTAGTTCCATTGGCTTAGGTGAGCTAGAGGGAGTGTTTTGTGTTTCCTTACACCATTTAGATACATGTCCCTCCTTTCCACATGAGTAGCAAATCAGCTTGCCCTTGGGTGGAGTTTTCCCATAGCTCCGCCTTCCTCTGTTCTTTGCCAAGAAATTTGTTTCATTTCTCTCTGACTGACTTTGAGAACACATCTCCTCAGAATCATTTATTATGCATTCCTGCCTTAGTTTTGATGTTGCCTGCTCAAAAGATTGCCCTTCAATGGCCTCATTTACAGACCTAAAAACATCAAACTTCTTTGATAGTGAGGTAAAAAGAAATGCTCTTTTCAATGCATCACACATGGGAATTCCAGAAAGTTCTAGCTTTTGAAATGAAGACATAAGATGCATAATGTGATCATTACATTTACTTTTATCCCTTAATTTGGTTTCATTCAACTCTGCCAGCCAAATTGGTTGCTGCTTTGCATATGTAGTTGCATACATAGTTCTCAGTTTATATAAAATGTCCTTTGGTGTATCTTTTCCCTCCACTAATATGGCTTGTTTCTCTGAGAGAGCTTCCAAAAGCATGCACTTCACATAATAGTTTGCATTGTCCCATTCAGCCATATTTTCAGCTGTCCTGTCTTGGTCTAAGCATATATCTAATCTTTTTGCTCGAAGGAAACATATGAATCTTAATTCCCACTGCCGATAATTAAACTCAGTTAATTTAGGCACCTTGAGAGAATAGAACAATGGTGAATTTCTTCCCTCAGCCATTTTCTTAGCCTTCTGTCTGCTGTGTGGGGGGAGAGAGAGACAGACTGAATCTTTCCTTTAAAACTTAAGAGAAAAATGTGGCCTTTTTTTTCTGCCTGGTAATATTTCTCTTCTTTTTCAATTCCTGGACCCTGGGCCCATAACCCTTTTGTTGGATTATTTGTAGTAAATAATTAGCAGATTTTAGTACACACAGCTTCAGCTTTAGAAATGTTAATTTCTTTCTTCATCTCTCTCTCATTCACCCCTGAATAATTCACTGCTGAGTCACTTTAAAGTTGAAGTAACAAAACATCTGTTTACTCACAGTTTGCAGTTAGATTATAATCAGACAGGCTTATATATACATATTACTATACATTTGTATTATCAGCTCCTTCCATGTGCTTAGATGGTAATGGATGCTCACACCACCATAGATCCTCTCAGGTTAGGAGAGATCATGAGCTCCATGTGCTGTGTGCTGCATCTGCTGCATCTAACCCCCACAGGAAGTTGCATAGCTGTGTGACCTCTCTAAGTAATTCACATCAGAGGTCACAGAGTAATCACAGAGAAATAATAGGTGACAGGCAATGCATGCAAAATACAATTACATTCCAACATGTTCAACATGGGCCAGGGCGGGAACACATAGAGAAGCTCTTGTGTCGGCCACTGTTGGAGGAGAGCATCTACTCCCAGAGATCGAGGGTCCCGTCCTCTGTTGAAAAAGCGCGGCACTTGGCAATTGGCCGATGACGCCATCAGATCTAGGCTCGGCTGGCCCCAGCGCTTCGTGATGTCCAAGAACGCCTGAGCCGATAGCTGCCACTCTCCGGGATCCAAGGTATGGCGACTGAGAAAGTCCGCCTTGACATTCATGACTCCCGCAATGTGGGCCGCTGACAGCTGTTCCAGGTTCGCTTCCGCCCACTGGCATAGATTCATGGCCTCCTTGGCTAGAGGGGCGCTCTTGGTACCTCCCTGGCGATTGACATAGGCCACAGCCGTGGCACTGTCCGACAGGACCCGTACTGGCTTCAACGCCAGTACCGGGAGAAACTCCAAAAGCGCCAACCGAATGGCTCTGAGTTCCAGGAGGTTGATAGACCACTTTGCCTCTGCAGGAGACCAGAGCCCCTGCGCTGACCTTCCCAAGCAGTGGGCTCCCCAGCCCGTCAAAGAGGCGTCCGTCGTGACGACAACCCACTCCGGGGTCAAAAGAGGCATTCCTGCGGACAACTTCTCTGTCCTCAGCCACCAGCTCAGCGCCTTGTGCACCGCTGGGTCCAAGGGAAGGCGCATAGCGTAATCCTCCGACACTGGAGTTCAGCGCTGCAGCAGAGAGTTTTGTAGTGGTCTCATATGAGCCCTGGCCCAGGGCACTACTTCCATCATGGCCGTCATAGAGCCCAACAGCTGCACATAGTCCCAAGCCCGAAGAGGAACTGGTCCACCTGAGCCTGAAGCTTGACAATCCGATTGTCTGGCAGGAACACTCTGCTCACTTGGGTGTCGAAACGAACTCCCAGATACTCCAGGGACTGAGTCGGGCGCAGCTGGCTTTTCTCCCAGTTGATGATCCACCCCAGGGAGCTCAAAAGAGCAATCACCCGGTCTACAGCTCTGCCGCACTCTGCATAAGAGGGGGCTCGGATCAACCAGTCGTCCAGGTAAGGATGGACTTGTACTCCTTCCTTTCGTAGGAAGGCCGCGATGACCACCATTACTTTGGAGAAGGTCCGTGGAGCAGTAGCCAACCCGAACGGGAGGGCTCTGAACTGGAAGTGTTGGCCCAGGACTGCAAAACGCAGAAAGCGTTGATGAGGAGGCCAGATGGGAATATGCAAGTAAGCTTCCTTGATGTCCAAGGATGCCAGGAACTCCCCTGCCTTCACTGCCGCTATAACAGAGCGGAGAGTCTCCATTTGGAAGTACCGAACTTTCAAGGCCCGATTGACCCCTTTGAGGTCGAGGATAAGCCATACAGAACCTCCTTTCTTTGGTACCACAAAGTAAATGGAGTAACGTCCCTTGCCAAGCTGATCTTCTGGCACCGGAACGACCGCACCCAGGCGGATCAGATTGTCCAAAGTCTGCTGCACCGCCACAGCTTTGACCGGAGACTCCTCCAATCTGCTCTGGGCCATGGACCAGGTCCCCGTCATTGGGTACGAGACCTTGGGGGAGGACCGGAGGACGCACCTCCGGGACGGCGGTCTCTGCGAAAGGAATGCTGCTTGGGGGAGAAGTTCCTCTTGAAGGAAGAGGGGGCAGAGGAACCCGACTTGCCCGGGCGATACCGATGGGCTTCCTGAAACCGTCCTTTGGAGGAACCGGGGCGGGCACCACTGGCCCGAGCCCTGACCTCTGGTAACCTCTTGTCCTTAGACGTGCCGAGATCGGTCACAATTTTGTCCAGCTCGACACCAAAGAGCAGCTTGCCTTTAAAAGGCAACTTAGCCAGGCGAGACTTAGAGACGTGGTCAGCAGACCAATGCTTCAGCCAAAGCCAGCGCCGTACAGAGACCGTCTGAGCCATACCTTTAGCCGAGGTTCTCAAGACATCATACAGCAAGTCTGCCAAGTAGGCCAAGCCCGATTCCAGGGCCGGCCAATCAGCCCTTAAGGAAGGATCCGAGGGGGAAGCCCACTGCACAATCGTCAGGCACGCCCTGGTCACATAGGAGCCGCAAACTGAGGCCTGCAAACTTAAATCAGCCGCCTCGAAGGACGACCTTAAAGCCGCCTCCAATCTTCTGTCTTAGACGTCCTTTAGGGTCGTGCCACCTTCCACCGGCAATGCCGTTTTCTTAGTCACCGCAGTGATTAAAGAATCCACGGTAGGCCAAAGAAAGGCCTCCCGTTCACCTTCAGGAAGAGGATAGAGGCGGGACATAGCCCTAGCCACTTTCAGGCTCGTTTCTGGGATATCCCATTGAGCCGAAATCAAGGTGTGCATGGCCTCATGCACGTGGAAGGTTCTAGGCGGGCGCTTCGTCCCCAGCATAATGGCAGAGCCAGCAGAGGCTGAGGGAGAGACGTCCTCCGGAGAGGAACTTTTCAAAATGCTCATTGCCTGCACTAACAGGTTGGGCAAATCCTCTGAGCAAAAGATCCGCGCTGCAGATTGGTCATCCGCTCCATCTGAGCAGGAATCCGTCTCCTCCAAGGAATCCCCAAAGGACCGTTGGGAGAACTCAGATACGCTGCCCTCATCTACATCAGAGGAGACAGAGTCCTCTAGGGCCTGGAAATCCACCCAAGGGCGTTTGCTTCCGGAGGCCTCAACCCCTTTATCGGACAAGGAGCAGGGGCAGCGTTTTGCATAAGGAAAGCCTGATGCAGCAGCAAAATGAACTCAGGGGAGAAACCCCCCAGACTGTGCACTTCTGCAGCCTGGGCCACGGCCCTAGACGCACCCTCAACTGGCGCTCTCAAGAGCGGGGGGAGAACCACGCTACGCATCCAAAATGGCGTCCGGCGCGAAACTCCGAGAAGGAGCCGCACGGGAAAAATGGCGCTTAACTTTGGCCGCTTTCTTGCTGTCACCCAAATCAAGGGCGACCATAGCATTAACGTCTCCCACCTCGAGGGCGGCCCAAGAAGAAGCCGTCCGAGCAGAGTGGCCGGCCAAAATGGGGGGGGGGGGGGGGTGAGCAGTGGGAGATGGGCGTTTATGGCAGGAAATACCGCCGCACTGGAGAAAGAACCGGGACACTGACCGGCCTCCAAACTGACGCCCAAAAAAGGCGAATCAGGCTTTGAAACCCCCGCATCCCCGCTAGACGTGCACACGTGGTCCGGGAAGCAATTCTTCGCGCCCTCGCCCTCCGACGCCATAGGCCACGTGGAGACCGATCGGGGAACTCCCTGCCCGCTACAAAAGGTAAAAATTACCTGCTTCTCGCTCCGAGCTGTAACGAACTGGTGTCCCAGTGAGCAGCTGTAATAAACGTTGATATAAACGTTGAAATAAACGCCCTTAAAGGACGTTCAAAATTTTTTTTTTTTTTTTAACGGAGCCAGCGGGAGGGGGGAGAAAAGGAGGGACCTGGCACCACCAGGTTTGCACTTGCTCAAGAAGAGCCCTCAACCCCAGGTACTCAACAAAACCTAAAGATTAAGCTTGGAGACCTAGCCAGAGCTGCTGCTGTGTGTGACCACCACCTGCTGAGATAGAGAACATACTGAGGAGTTTCCGGCAGCACATGACCACATATAGGGAGGCAAAAGGATTGCTCTCTATCTCCACCTGCTGGTAGATGGACACAACCCACCAGTCTATGGATTGATCAGCATGATGATATGGAAGTTCCTTTTTGGGTGAAAAGGAGTGTCATTTGAATTCTGCCTATGTTTGCTTACAGGTCTGTGACAATAACAGACCTCTGGTATGTTTTGACTCATAATAAAGGCTTTTGCTTTGACTGACCCTGTCTGCTGACTATCTGTGAAGGCTCCATACTTGACTGCCACACATGCTACCACAGGAAGTAAAAGGAAGAATGGAAGCCTGGATATGGTGGTCAAACATAAAAAAGGTATAGGCATGGAGTAGGGATGAGTGGCAGGGAAGGAATGGGGCTGGTAAGGCAAAGGTAGATGAAGCTAGTAAAATTTCAGTTTAGGAGGTAGAAATGCGAAACTAGAAAGTAGGAATATAACACAGGTGGAAATGGGTGGACTAGAGAAGTGTATGAAGTGGATGGCCACTGTAGAGAATGACACGGGGACCTGCGGGGATGGGGACAGGGACAGAGTTTGCAGGGACAGAGCCCGTAAGGATGGGGACAAACTTTGTCCCCGTGTCACTTTCTTCTTTGAAGCCTGTTAATGAACTAGACTGTTATTTATGTTTGATTGAAGCAGAGATGACAATATTTTTTTTTTTAAATAAGCAAACATACTGGCCACGGCTAGCAAAATTTGCATGGGGGATCCTGTACATCCTGCTACCTGCACATATTCTAAGAAGACACCTTCTATTACAAGAGGGACTGTGGAAGACAGGAGAGCTAGACTGAATCCTGAGATTGTTGATGACTTCTTATTCATCCACAGATTATAAAATCATAACAGTGCTTCATAGGGCATATTTCTCCCCTCTAGGGCATACAGAACGGGTTGTATTTTGTACCTTGGGACAATTTAACAGTGTAGATTAGGATTCCTTGGGGTAGCAGAAGTCAGCTATTGTTGGGGTTGGAAGGAGAGGGTGGTGGAAGCATTATTATAGCTGCTACTTATTATTGTTTTCTTTTTGTAAATTATACACAACAGTTGCACAACATATTGTTCTTTTTTATACTTTAATAACAAGATTTAAATATAAAATCATAAGTGTTTGAGGCTTCTGCAGATGAGAACAGTCCACGGAGAATGGGGACAGGGTGAGGACAGAGACAGGGCCTGCGGGGACAGGGTAGGGAAGGAGACAGAACCCAAAGAGACGGGGTGGAGACGGGGACAAATTTTGTCTCCGTGTCATTCTCTAGGCCAGTGCTAGAGAGGAAAAGAGAGGAATAAAATCCAGCTCAAAGTAGATAAAAAGGCAGGTAAGAGAAATGGAGAAAAAAAGATAACAGAAGGAACAATGTCAGAGACAGATGAAGGGAAGATGACGAAGTGAAAATGTGATCCTGGAAAAAGCAAAACAAGAAGTGCTAAAGCTGGACTGGTATAAACCCAACTAAAAAAACAGTGATCAGAACGTACATAATATTTCTTTTCAAATTTTAAAGAATGAAACATGCCAGCTTTGAAAATGTTTTGATTTGTGCAGGAGGAAATGCATTGCTTTTCTCTTCAATGTACCACTGTTAATAGAGTCTTGGATTTTCCATTTAAATTTTTTGTCTAGATGTTTCTCATTTGCAGCTGTTATTTTTACTAGGTGATGGTATGCTTTTTATGTGTAACTGAGCAGATGGATTCTGTTAACATGTAGGCTGTGTGAAGGAATCTGTAGACGTCCGACTTGTCCTTTTCCCAACTGGAGGTGTTGAAAAATTCTCTCTTACCTGATAATTTTCTTTCCTTTAGTTGCAGCAGATGAATCCAGAGACTTGCTGGTTGTTATCATCTACCAGCAGGTAGAGATAGAGAGCACTAAAGTGCACTGTCTTACAGGATGGGATGGCTCCTTGGTCAGTCAGTATTTCTCATGACAAAGCAGAAGAAAACAGAATTATAGCATTTCTCCTTCCCCACAGGGAAAAGTGATAATCCAAGAACTGCAAACCGATTACTACAGTGCATCTAAAATATAAAAATGCAGCAACAAGTTCCAACAAAAAGAACAAACAGATAGGAACTGCCAGAAAAACAGGTTGGACCTCTGGATTCATCTGTTGCTACTAAAGAAAAGAAAATTGTCAGGTAAGAAATAATTTTTTGTTCCTTAGCGTCAGCAGCAGATGAATCTAGATACTTGTGGAACGTAGAAAGCAGTCCTAAAGTAGGGTGGGAACATGACGCTCCCGTGGATAATACCGATACGCCAAAACATGCATCCGACCGAGCGGAGACATTCAAACAGTAGTGTCTGGAGAAGGTATGCAAGGAATACCATGTCGTCACCCTATATATTTCTTCCAGAGAAAACAGACAGGCTTCCACCCAGAAAGTCATGACAGCTCAGGTAGAACTTGCACGGAATCCAGCCGGAAGTGTTTTACCCACTAGTAAACATGCAAACACGATAGCCTCCTTGACACAGCAAGCTAACATGGCTTTGGAAGCTGCATTATCTTTCAGAGGTCCCAAGCAGAATGAATGATCTGACCTACAGAACTCATTGGTCACTTCTACATAGTGTAGGAGTACATGGCGAAAGTCAAGTAAGCGAGAAAAAACAAAGGTTGATTGAGATGAAAGGCAGAAGGAGAAATTAGATCTTACCTGCTAATTTGCTTTCCTTTAGTCCCTCCGGACCGGACCAGGATTGGACTGTTGGGTTGTGCCCGCCTACCAGCAGGTGGAGACTGAGAAAAAACTCTGACTCTAGAGAGCCAATAGGAGCCCTGGCCATGTGACCTTAGCCTCAGTATTTGAATAACAAAGCAGGAAAGAAAGAAAGAACTTCTGTGCCGTATGGAATCCTAGCAGCCACAAATTCCTCGGCAAAACCGAGTACTAGAGCTCACCAGCAACTCTCACCAGAGAAGTGGTATGGCCCATTTGTATTAGAGCTCGCCAGCAACTCTCACCAGAGAAGTGGCATGGCCCATTCATATTAGAGCTCACCAGCAACTCTCACCAGAGAAGTGGTATGACTCACTTAAGGTTTCATATATATTCCATCAACTGAGCTCACCAGCAACTCTCACCAAAGAAGTGGTATGACCCATTAAGGTTTTATATATATATATTCCAGCAACTGAGCTCACCAGCAACTCTCGGCAGAGAAGTGGTATGACATATTTAAGGCTTTATATATATTCCAGCAACTGAACTCACCAGCAACTCTCACCAGAGAAGTGGTATGACATATTTAAGGCTTTAAATATATTCCAGCAACTGAACTCACCAGCAACTCTCACCAGAGAAGTGGTATGACCCATTAAGGTTTTATATATATTCCAGCAACCGAGCTCACCAGCAACCACCAGAGAAGTGGTATGGACCACGCAAAGTCTTTTTTTTTTTTTTTTTTTAACATTCCACGTGTCGTAAAGGAACGAATACACTTCCAAACTTAATAAAAGAATCTAAAGAGTTGATAGAACATGGGAGGGGCCTGGTCCGGTCCGGAGGGACTAAAGGAAAGCAAATTAGCAGGTAAGATCTAATTTCTCCTTCCTTAGCATCCCTCCGGACCGGACCAGGATTGGACTGTTGGGAAGTACCAAAGCAGTAATCTTACGGGAGGGACAGACATTGAGAATGTGGTAGAGTCCCTGAAGACACCCAAACTAGGATGAATATGAAGCCAAAGCTTGACGATCCAAGAACCACCAATAAACTAAATAGAATGACTACAAAGCAAAAAAGCTGAAGCTGAAAAGTCCAAGCGACGCTGAACATTGTCCCCTACCAAGTGGCCGCTATATATTGTCCCCTACCGCACTATCAGTGCAGCGCAAAGGACAGAGAGACTCAAGAAAAAACGACTGAAAGAAGGATGACAAAGGTAGAAGCAGAGCCGCCTGGCAACAAAAAACTGCAATGAATCTACCTCAGCTGAGAAAGTGGAAACCGAAATCCTGAAGTACAATACTCCAGATATCGTAGACTATTGCTGACCTAGCAACAGATTGGAAGGATATAAAGCCTGTCAGTGAGAAAGTACCTGATCACTAGAAGCTAAATAGGTAAAAACAAGAATGCAGTTAAATACTATGCAGAAGAAGGTACCTAAATCCTTGCTGCAAACTAGACTGAAGGTCCAAATAAACTGACAGCCGCTGCAGTTACCCAACATGAAAAAAAAACATATCTCAGAGCGCAATTCAACTGAGAGAGAAAGAATCATCTGTAGCTGTTGCCTCTGCAAGCCAATCACCTGAGACTCTTGTCGTAGACCCCAATTAGTGAAAACGGGAATAAATCAACAGTAGACACTTGTTAGTACCTTTCATCTGTTAGAAACATATACAACATGTATAGAATGTTTGTACGTTTAGGAATCTAGCCAGGTGCTCATGGTCTGGATTGGCCGTGGACAGAAAGGTGGGCTCAATAGGACCTTTGAGCTTTTCCCAGTGTGGAATTACATATGTACTTATGTAGTAGAACTATAAATATACATATATATTTTCACAGATGCAGCCATCAAAAAACTGGTCACTGTGTATATGCTCCCGGCATACCTGCAGGAAGAATGCTCAATCTCAACCACCAGACCACTAGTGAGAATACAGAGGCCAACTGAGCGGAGGGATTCCATCAGAGATAAATATCTGGATACGAGAGGGCATCTATCTCTGCCGCTGACAAGTCTTTTTAGCAAGAGAGTAAGCGAGGCACATGGAAGGTCAGAGCGAAAAGAAATAGTTGTAGAACTGGGACCTCCCCTTAAGGTACTATCCACTGAGAACTCTTTTTTTTTTTTTTTCAATGGTCACGAAATTGACAGAGTGAAAAGCTGCCCAAAAAAGACTACCGAGACTCCAAAGCGAATGAAGAAAAAATTCCTTCTTGGGAGCTAGAAAGTAAAATTTTGCTCTGCAAAATAGAGCAAGGTAATGGCCGAAGGCCCAAGAACATCCAGAGAAAACAGAAAGTGGGACGCTTGTAGAGAAGACAAAAACAGTCTGCGCCAACTTGACTAAACAAAGAGAGAAAAAATAGAAACATGCTATGAAATCTAATGAGATCACACGAGAGCTCAAAAGAGAGCTCAAATGAGAGACCTGGCTACATGCACCCCATAACCTAGGGTGTGCCCGAAATGCACCACCCGTTGCTTGACCTGACAACTCTGCCAATAAGACTGTCTGTAATGAACCAGACATCTATGGAAAGGATGAAACGACGAGACGTAGTTTCATGTGCGCCGCTGCTACTACGACCATAACTGAAGAAAAAAAGTGCGCGGAGCCGACACGAGACCGAAGAGCAGGGCAAGAAAACTGGTAATGAGGACCTTATCATCCTCGTATCACGGACATTACTCCTCCTATACTGAGATGTACTAAGATGTACCGACCCACATCCATAAGAAATGAATGTGGTACTTGCAACCTGGATTGACCACAACTGAGAACAGGATGCTGGGCTTAATGGACTCTTAGACTTTCCCCATATGACCATACTCATATCTAATAGCAAAAATGCACAGGAAGTGAAAGAATCCCCTTCCAATTGAAAGGAAGGTCTGGAATGAGGACATATAGAATGAAAATGAAAGGATCACCATATGTTGAGCGTGGACTGAGACACACTGGCCTTTAATTTTACCGGATCTCCCCAAACCTCGTATCATGTCATGCCTCCTTCCTCACTGAGATGTACAGAGATGAACAGATGCACACTTACAAGATATGAATGTGGTATTTGCAATCTGGATTGACCCCATCTGAAAACAGGATGGGGACTCTTGGCCTTTCCCATTATGGCAACACTTATGCCCTTATGGCAAAAAATGCACAGAAAATGAGTGAATCTCCTTCCAAGAGAAAAAAACTCTGGCGAGAGGAAGAATAAAATGAAAATGAAAAGGAATAGACTTGAAAAATACCTATTACGGAAAAGGTGGTGAATTTGTGCCACAGGAGACAAGACTGTACCTGACATCAAGAAAGCTTGAAACAAGACCCTAAAATCTGTAAGGAAGAGAAAGGGATAGCAGATGTTATGGATGGTCATACTGGACAAAACCAGAATGTTTACCATGTGCCCAGGCTGAATAGAGGAAACAAAAATACAAGTAGATGGCGTGACCTCCCACTATCCTTAAGTGGGAGAAAATGCAAATTGACCGGATAACTTTACTCCCTAAGTGGACATATATCTTGTAAGTCCTAGAAGAAAACTAAGATAACACATGAGAAACTCCAAGACAGTTGGAAAGTAGAGAAGACGTGAATAAAACATGCCTTCTAAAGCATCTGAGAAAACTGGGTGCTCGGTAGACAGGACTGAGTCTCCTAGAATATGAGAACCATCTGAACCATGTAGCCTATGCAGCTGTCATCTGCTATGCCAAAGAGAACGCATAGCCATGAAAGAAAATTGCTGAAAGGAAGTAAGACCTTATGTCTAGAATTGCAAAGTACGCAACAATTGAGTATCAGACAATGTATTTCACTGCACATGGCATCTGAACCATATAGCCTACGCTCTAGAGAACGTTTGTTAAGATCTTAAAACACTGTATAAGAACATAGCCACGGAGGAAAATTTCCTGAAAGGAATTAAGATCTTATGTCCAGCATTGTAAAGTACCAAACAATGGCACCTGAACCAGATAGCCTATGCCATAGAAAATGTTTGTTAAGTTCTTAAAACACTGTATAACATCATAGCCATGAAGGGAAATGCTTGAAAGGAACTAAGATATTATGGCCAGATTTGTAAAGTACTAATCAATTGACTATTAGACAATGTAGTCCTATTCACCAGGAAATGAGAAAGACACAGAGTGACACACACTGGACCTCCATAAAAACTGCGCTAGACAATAGCAAAGACCTTTCCTCCAAACATCACACACAAGGGAAAGGAATAGGAAATTGGTTATTTTGGAGCTGAGATATAATTTAATTCGCCACATTGTCTAAAACAGAGAATTCCCGACTGAGCTGCACTTTGAATCGGAGTCTTGCCAAGAACAAAGAAATCGCCAACTGAGCTGCACTTTAATTCACAACATTGCTAGCAACCAAAAAGTCCCCGACGGAGAAAAAACAGAGGAAAAACAAAATGAGCGTCATTCGCATCGTAACATTTCGTTTTTTTTTTTTTTTTTTTTTTAATAGCTTGAAAAATACATGTAAAAATTAATTGCGGGGAAAATATACTACCAATTGCCCCAACTACCGGAGAAACAGTATCTCCTTTCCATTGCACAAACAGCCAAACACAATAAAAGCAGAAAAACGCTGCCGCGTCAAGGGAAATTGCAGCTGCAAGCAAAACAATGGCGGCCAAGCGCGCCAAAATGAGAAGAATAAAGTTCGGGGGAGAAAACCACTGACCAGACCGACGAAGAAGCAGGAAATCCGTGCCGCTGAAAAACAGATAACCTCCGATGCCGCACAAAACATGGTTTAGCCTCTGGCCCGACAGGAACCGTCAATACAGCTCCCAAGCTATACAGACCTGTCCAAGAGCAAGCACGCGCTTACCAGTTCGCGCCTCTCTTTTTTTTTTTTTTTACAACTACCGCTGCTAACAATGCCGGATAGCAGAGGAAAAATAATGAAGATAACAAAAAACCGCCGATTAAAGTCACAGACGCTGACTTTTCACTTTTTTTTTTTTTTTTTTAAATAGCTCCGCCAGAAAAGAAAATAAAGACTCTTCAAACAGAATAAGACAGAAGAGCTACCTGCTCGTTATAAGCCTGTGGAAAGCAAAAACTACTTCCTTTAAATTCCTTTCAATTGAATTAATTCTTTTAATTTTCTTTTACTTGATTTAATTCTTTAAAAACAGCTGCCTATTAAAAGTGGCTGCCTCTCCCAAAGACGGTACACCTTTCCAGAGAAAGGGACGGCCCTTCCCTGCTAAGCCAGGGAGATGGGGAGGAAGGGGGGTGGACTCGAGACACCAGAGTTTAACACCCCCGAGGCTGTCAAAGAAAGAAGAGAAAGGAAACCCTGTCAAGCCTCTAAATAAGATTCCAGGCACAGAAGAATTATCACAAATATCTGTAATATCTAAAGAGAAAAGGAGAGAGACTAATGGGCTCACTTCCTACCTGCTGAGAGACTGAGAAAATACTGAGGCTAAGGTCACATGGCCAGGGCTCCTATTGGCTCTCTAGAGTCAGAGTTTTTTCTCAGTCTCCACCTGCTGGTAGGCGGGCACAACCCAACAGTCCAATCCTGGTCCGGTCCGGAGGGATGCTAAGGAAACTACCTTAGGAAGAAAAGAAGGGACTTTGCGCCCTGTCACCCCTTCAGGAGAAATCTGGAGGATCTCAAAAAATGAAGTCTGGAGTTCCAAAATCCTGCTTGGACTAGATACCTGGATCTCTGATTAAAACTAGGCTGCCCTAGACAACAGCACCTGGAACATTTAAAACGAGGGCAAGCCTGACCCAAATGGAAAGAACAATTAGACATGTCCTCATGTAGACGCCGAGTCTGAGTTATCCAGATCTTTCACCAACTTCACTATGTCCTCACCAAACAGGACGTTTAATCAGTCGCTAGTTGAAGCTGCATCTACCACCCAGTGGTGCAACCACAGAAAATAACAGGCTATGACAGACAAAGACATCTGCCTGCTCAATGCCTGAATAAAGCCATACAAGGAATCTGCCAAATATGCCCGCTCTATCTCCACATCTGGCAATTCAGGAGGAGGTTGACTGTCTGACTTCTGGAAAGAATCTGAAATCTATTGCACCCAGATATGGCATGATAACCACATGCAGAAAAAGAGAACTTCTGAATTGTCAGAGGAAGGCTGCACTGAATCCACCAGTTGAGGCTGAGTTTGGCTTGGAGGGTCCAACAGAGGGAGACCAAAGCTGAAAAGAAACCCCTGAAGTGGTCTGATGTGGAATCTGGCCCCATGGAATAATGTCTCTTATAAAGGCCATTGAGCCCAGAACTTGAACCTATTCCCAGACCCCAGGACCTGGTAGGGAAAGTAGAACCTGACTTGAGTGAGAATCTTTTGCAGATGAACAACAGGAAAAGTGTCTTCCCTAAGACTATGTTGAATATCACTAACAGATATGCCAAGATTTGTGCTGGAAACAACTGACTCTTGGTAAAATGGAATATCAATCCTAAGGACTGAAGAAGAGTAGTTATCCTGGACTGCCAGGAAGGGAGTGAGATGTGGGGAAGTAAGAGGGTGTGACAGAAGGGGGATGAGAGTGACAAGAAGGATGGAGGGGAGAGTGTGTGCGCCAGGAGGAGGAAGGGAAAGGAGAGAGAGAGGGAGCATGTGTTTAGGAGGTGGAAGTTGAGAGACACGAGATATGTGAGGAGTGAAATAAGGTGGAGGGAAGAATTTAAAAAATGCAAGGGGAGAGGAAGAGGGAGGATGAGGAAGGAGGAAAGATGAGAGGGGAGGAAGAATTGCTGAAAGAAGGATGAAGAAGAAAGATGAGTGAAGAGGAACATAAAGAAGGAATGTGGTGGTATGTAGGAGAGGGGCGAGGAGGGAAGGGTAGAGGAAGAGATGAGAGAAAGAGGTGAAGGGTTGAGGGAATTATGTATATGGAAAAGTGAGGAGCAAGAGGTGTGAGTAGGAAGGAGAGAGGCAAATGGAAGAGTATATAGGCAGGATAAAGGGAAACACAAAAGGATGGATGAAAACAAAAGAAACAGAACCAATAACAAAAGCTAAAGAAAGATGACAAGAAGATCAGAAAAGCTAATGGAAATGCTGAGAGAAAAAAAATGGTTAAAAAAAGAAAATCTCCGAAATCAGCAGGGGAGAGGAAATGTAATAAAAGGAGATACAGAAATGTGTGTGTCACCCTGCTACAACTACAAATGAGCAGGTGCGGAGGATGAGGTGCAGATAATTCACCCTCTGCTACTAATCTGATCTCCCTACTGGGGGAGGGCCTTGGCCCACTGCCCCCCCACATACAAAAATTGCAGTACTCTGAATGGCTGGCGGGGTCACCCATCCATGCAAAGAACTGAAGAGCTCTGTGGCCTAAACCTCCCTCGGTGTGAAGAACTTGGTGACTGTCAATGCTGGCACTCCTTGCGCATGCTCCGTTCACGACCATCAACTGGGTTTGCAAAATAAGTGCCAGCATCAGCAGCTGGAAAGAACACCATTGACTTCCTCACACTGGAGGAAGGGGGGTTCGAGCTGCCGGGCTCTTCAGCTGGCAGGCCTTGGACATCCTCACCAGCAAAGGTAAAAATTTTAATGGGGGAGAGGGAGGGAGAGAGAGCAGAGAAGAATGGTTCCCCCTCCCCAGTCCACCCCGGGGCTCCCTAAAAATGGGCTACTGGCTATGTCCAAGACAAACTATGCCTTTAACTGATAGGCAGGGAAAAGATTAGGAGTAATGAAGCTTACAGTTCAAAAAAAGACAAAATTCTTACACATATGGCTATTTAAAATGTAAGTACTAATACATCAAATAATGCATGACATAAATTTCATTTTCTTTATGCTCCACTTAATTTCCTATCACTAATAAAACGTGACACTATACCAATATTAACTTACCCGAAAATGGATTTTTCCCAATTATTAAAACATTTGGTAAAGGCATCATGATCAGCTGTTGTAAGGTCTCCTGTAGAAATAGATCAAACATTTTAATTTCATCTGCATTTATGCCACTATTATATATTAAAAATCAAGTCCATGCAGTTTAAAATAGGAATTAAAAAAGCATTTAAAAAAAATCCTAAACTGGTTAACCCCCCCCCCCCCCCAAAAAACAAAAAAACAAAAAACAATTACTCAACTTTCCCAACTTGTCAACGCTTACAGATGTTTCATACAGAACTTCAATCCATCCCAGATCCCAACTAAGAAAATATCTGAACCAGTTAACCACCATTCATACAGTGAAATTACTCTTCTGTAGCATGTGTCCTTCGAGGACAGCAAGTCAAGTAATCTCATATGTGGGTGACATCAACCGATGTACCTGGTGCAGCGCTGCCTAGGGTATATTTGGTGACTTCCTGCCTGATGCGTAAGCAATGGTCCCTAAGTCGAATGATATAGCTGAAGACAACTCCATGAGGAGGTGCGAGGTTTTGAGAATACATTTGCCTGCTGTCCTCCGAGAAAATCTGCTACAGCTGAGTAACTTCACTTTTTCCGCAGACAAGCAGGCCAGTTGTATTCCCACATCTGTGAATCCATAGCTACTAGGCTCACCGAAAACAACAATGCTAGGACAAAAGGGACTTGAAATGTTGAGGCTTTGAATTAAATTAATTAACCTTAAATTATATACAAACTAGTAAAAAAGGCCCGTTTCTGACACAAATGAAACGGGCGCTAGCAAGGTTTTCCTCGGAGTGTGTATGTTTGGGAGAGTGTATGTGAGAGTGACTGTTTGAGAGTCAGAGTGAAAGTGTGAGTCCAATCCATGCTCCTCTGTCACCTGGCCCCTCCATTCATCCCTATCCAGCAATTCCCCTCTCTGCCTGAGGCCTGCCCTGCAATCCATATCCATCCATGCCCATCTGTCCCCTCCATTCATCCCTATCCAGCAATTCCCCTCTCCCTGAGTCCTGCCCTTCCAATCCATGCCCATCCATGCTCCTCTGTCACCTGGTCCCTCCATTTTTCCCTATCCAGCATTTCCCCTCTCTGCCTGAGGCCTGCCCTGCAATCCATATCCATCCATGCCCATCTGTCCCCTCCATTCATCCCTAACCAGCAATTCCCCTCTCCCTGAGTCCTGCCCTTCCAATCCATGCCCATCCATGCTCATCTGTCACCTGGCCCCTCCATTTTTCCCTATCCAGCATTTCCCCTCTCTGCCTGAGGCCTGCCCTGCAATCCATATCCATCCATGCCCATCTGTCCCCTCCATTCATCCCTATCCAGCAATTCCCCTCTCCCTGAGTCCTGCCCTTCCAATCCATGCTCATCTGTCACCTGGCCCCTCCATTTTTCTCTATCCAGCATTTCCCCTCTCTGCCTGAGGCCTGCCCTGCAATCCATATCCATCCATGCCCATCTGTCCCCTCCATTCATCCCTATCCAGCAATTCCCCTCTCCCTGAGTCCTGCCCTTCCAATCCATGCCCATCCATGCTCATCTGTCACCTGGCCCCTCCATTTTTCCCTATCCAGCATTTCCCCTCTCTGCCTGAGGCCTGCCCTGCAATCCATATCCATCCATGCCCATGTCCCCTCCATTCATCCCTATCCAGCAATTCCCCTCTCCCTGAGTCCTGCCCTTCCAATCCATGCCCATCCATGCTCATCTGTCACCTCCATTTTCCCTATCCAGCAATTGCCCTCTCTCCCTGAGGCCTGCCCTCCCAATCCATGGCCAATCCATGCTCCTCTGTCCCCTGCCGCCTCCATTCATCCTTTTCCAGCAAGTCCCCTCTCTCCCTTCCATGACCCCCCCCCTCGCATCCATGCTCCTCTCTCTCCCATGTGCCAGCCTGGGCCGGCCTCTCCCCCCCCCCCCCCCACTCGCATCCATGCTGTGATTGGCCACCCTCTTCTCTCCCCCCAACATGCGTTTTTTTTTCTTCCACCCCCTCCCGCGAACCTGTCGATCCCCCCCCCCCCCGCCGGAACGCCGAAAACTGCCGCCGCCGTTGTTATACTACCTTCCCGTAGGTTGTTGAATCATCTTAGAAAGTTTAACTCCGTGCGTCTGACGTCAGACGCACGGAGTTAAACTTTCTAAGATGATTCAACAACCTACGGGAAGGGAAGGTAGTATAACAACGGCGGCGGCAGTTTTCGGCGTTCCGGCGGGGGGGGATCGACAGGTTCGCGGGAGGGGGTGGGTTTCGAGGGGGCCATAGCGCGGGGGGGGGGGGTGACAGCTGATTCCGAGGCAGTAGGAGGAGTAGGGAAACACGCTGTGCGTGTTTCCCTACTCCGCCCCTTGCCTTGCAATCAGCTGTTTTGACGTCAGTGACGTCAGTGCGTGTCTGCCTCACAGACCACCTCCAGCCAAGGAGCCACGGTCCCAAGCACAGAACGTTGGAGGTGAGAATTATTATATAGGATTGGTTGTAAAGGTGTAGCATGGAACAAAAAAAAATTGAGCCTAGGATGATGGAGTTGGATTCTAGATACCAAACAAATTCAGCAGGACTGTCTGACCGAACTGGTAGTCACATTAAGTATTCTGCTCAAGGCAGTAGTGTGATGTGAATGTTTGGACTGAAGACCACATCGCAGCCTTGTATATCTCCTCGATGGAGGCTGATCTCAAGTGCCATGGCTCCGACATTATGAGCCATGACATGACCAAAAAGAGTCAGCCCAGCCTGGAAATAAGCAAAGGAGATGCAATCATCTAGCCAACTGGAAAGTGTGTGTTTGCCGTGGACTGTCTATGGGTTTAGTCCACTCCAGATAGAAAACTAAGGTTCATCTGCAGTCTAAGATATGCAGAGCACGTTCGCCAGGATAGGCATGAGGTTTAGGGGAAAATGTTGGCAGAACGATTAACTGGTTGAGATGGAACTACAACACCACCTTAAGAAGAAACGTAGGATGCGATGTGTGTGAAAAACCAGGTCAGATACTTCAGATGACAGAAGTCAAGCAGTTCAAAAAGAGCTCTCATCAGCAGTCAACATAAAACCTCTCATGAATTGATCTAGAGGCTGTACAGAGATAGGCCTACCTCCTACACAAAGATGATAAGTACTGATTGCACTAAGATGTACCCTTACAGAGTTGGTTTCCAAAGCAGATAGAGAACTGCAGGAGGTATCAAGCAGTTTTTGTGCAGGGCAAGTAAGAGGATCTAGAGCCTTGCCCTCACACCAGATGGCAAACCTCCTCCATTTAAAAGAACATCTTAGTGGAATCTTTCCTAGAAGCAAGCAAGATTCTGGAAACACCCTCAGGCAGATACAAGGACTGAAGTTCTATGCTCTCAACATCCATGCTATGAAGGCCAGGGTCTAGAGGTGGGGTGCAGAAGAGACCCTTCATTCTGTGTGATGAGTCGGAAAACACATCAACCTCCATGGTTCCTTGGAAGACCAAGGTTCTGTAGTTCAGAAGAAGTGGGAACCAGATCTGCCTGGTAAAGAATGGTGCAAACAGGATCATGATTCCCCGATCTTTCTTGACTGTCAGCAAGTCTTCTCTCTATGAGAAGGAAGGATATGCATACAGAAGAACCTCCCCCCAATGTAAGAGGAAGGCATCTGACACTAGTCTGCCACATGACCGGAGCCTGGAACAGAAATGAGGGACGCTGTTGTTGAGATGAGTAGAAAAAGATCCACTGAAGGAGTACCCCACTCTTGGAAAATCTTCCGGGCTACAACCATGTTGAGAGAAAAACTAGTGAGGTTACAACACCCTGCTCAGTCTGTCCACCAGGTTGTTTTCCTTGCCAGCCAGATACAGACCATCCCATGAAGGACAGCCCATGGCCACATCCCCACTGCCTCCTGACATGAGGGGTAGGATCCCATAACCTTCTGCTTGCTCACATAGTACACTACAACCTGATTGTCTGAACGAGTACAATTTGGTTTCGTAACCCATCTCTGAAAAACCTTTATAGTGTTCCATATGGCTCTTAGTGCCAAGAGGTTGATATAGAGATCTGTTTCCCAAACAGACCATGTCCCTTGGGTGTGAAGCCCATCTACATGAGGCTGGATGCATCCACTGACAACACCTTCTGAGGGGGTGAAATCTGAAATGGTAGTCCAACGGTCAATTTTGACTGAATTGCTCACCAGAGTAGGGACTGAACTAGATCTGGGGGGAATCGGATCATATCTGCTAGGTTCCCTGTGGCCTGAAACCACTAGGAAGCTAGAGTCCATTGGGCCCCTCTCAACTGGAGGCGAGCCATGGGAGTGACATACACTTTTGAGGCCACAGGGCCTAGTATTCTCCACATTTGTCTAACTGTGACCTGCTGGCTGCTAAGGAGCCAATCAAGGCATCCACTCTCACTAGGGGCAAGAAGGCCTAAGCTTCCACTGTACTGAGCAGGGCTCCTATGTATTCCAGTTGATGTACTGGGTGCAGGTAGGACATGGGATAATTTATAACAAACCCTAGTACCTCTAGCACCCGAATAGTTCTTTGCACGGACTTCCGCGCCCCTTCCTGCGATGTGCTCTTGACCAGCCAGTCATCCAGATAGGGAAACAACTTACACTCCCACTCTGTGTAGTGATGCCGCAACTACTGCTAGGCATTTGATAAAGACCATAGGAACTGACATAAGGTCAAATGGCAGAACGTAGTACTGGTAGTGGGGTCTCCCTATGCAGAATCTGAAATACTTCCTGTGACTGGGAAGTATGGAAATGTGGGTGATGGTCTGGAAAATCTGTCTGAGAATAGAGATCCCCGGGTCCGGGTTGAAAATGATTATGAAGAGCTGCCCAGGAATTTAATGTAACAATTAAATCAGGGGAAGCAAAAAGCTTGCAGTCTAGATGATTCTGCTTACAGCAACTAAAATGATAATAATTCACTGAACACTGAGCTAATGTTGAGATAGATGCTAGACATAACACATATTTCTGAGGTTAGCAGAATGATAAAGAACACGAAACTGTGTCCCTGATCAATAAATTTAATTACAGCTTGCTTTTGGGAAATCATAGATTTGTCAGCATTAAGTGACTTAAGATCCGTTGCCTGACCAGAAACTTGACACTGAATTAGAAAGAGAAAATATAGGTCAGATTGTTACTAATATGCTGGAAGGACAACTGCTGACATATTCTGATATTACAATTTTCCATGATTCTGCTGAACTTTCCTATGAAAGGTAATGACTGAGTAATGTTTTCCATATGATGCTGATAACATGTGATTGGTTCTTGAATCTAATGATGATGTGGCATTGATTGCTTACCAATAAAAACAAGAGGGCTGAAGTGAATCTCTGAGCCAGCTCTGTAGAATCTCTGCGGTTCAAGAGGAGTTCGCTCCGCATTGGCCTTTGCTTTTACTTTTTATATATATTTTGTGTATGTGCTTTATTTCCATTTCACTTGACCTCTTCATGGGAATCTTGGATAAAGAACTGATAGGTTCCCCTGGTGGGGGAGGGCATATAAAGATCAGCCTAACCCTACACGTTCATGGGTACAGGCATCCTTTAAGTCCAAAGAGCATAGCCAATCATTTTCCTAAATCATGGGGAAAAGAGTGCCCAGGGAAATCATCCTGAAATGTTTCCTTGACTAGGAATTTGTTCAGTGTCCATAGGTATAGAATGGGACAAAATCTCCCTCTTTTTTAGCACAAGGAAGTACCTGGAATAGAATCCCTTCCCTTCTTCCCCTGGTGGAATGGATTTGACCACACTGGCTTGTAGAAGGGCGGAAATTTCCTCTACAAATAACTGCTTATGCTGAGAGCTGATGAATGATACTCTTGATAGGCAATTTGGTGGATTCTGAAGTCAATGAAGTGCATAACCGAAACAGATTATTTGTAGAACCCACTGGTCGGAGGCTATAAGGAGCCACACGTCTGATGGAAAAAAAAAGTTAGCCTCCCCAACTGGTAGGCCATCTGGGATGGTTACTCTGACTGCAGCTATGCTCTCCTGGAACCAGTCAAAAGCTCGTTCCTTGCTTTGACTGGATTGCTGGCTGAGACTTTTGGGTTCACGGCTGGCATAGCCAGGCTAGGGTTGGGCCTAAGTAGAACAAGGTGGAGGAAACCTACACCTTTGAGAGTAGTAGGGTCTCTGACTAGGAGCACTCGAGAACCTCCTAGTAGAGAAGGATGCAGCAGGAGGTTGCCGAGAAATGGACTGAAAGGTGTCAGTATGTGTCTTAATGAGGTAAGCGACCTATTTCACCTTCTCCCCAAACCAAATGGGGATAATAAACCTCTCGAACCATCAATTATCACAGCATGAGGTCTCCGTGCTCTCCAAAGGGCTCTCATTCTGCCCATCGAGGAAACTAGATGAAATCCAACTATACTCAGACCTAGAAGAATTCTTTAGAAAAATGCACCGTAAAACACATTTCTATAATAAAGGGACACCAAACAGACCGGAATACAGTCTTAAACAAAAGAACACTTATTTCACCCCACAGGAGGGACAAAACTACAAGCTGGATAATTACATAGAAAGTTTCAGACATAGGATGAAATCCCAACTTTCCAACAAACAAAAGAGAATCCTGTACAATCTTACCCCACCAGAAAGAGCGGCCATAAGAACCCTACAAACTAACGAACGCATTATCATCAAACCCGCAGACAAAGGAGGCGCAGTGGTAATTATGGACATACAAAAATACATTGAAGAGGGGCACAGACAGCTCTCAGACAATAAATACTACAGGAAACTAACTGAGGACCCCACACAGGATTACACAAAACAGCTGAAAGACCTTATGAAAACATTTCCTACACAAGCGCAACCTCACCTGAAGAAACTCATACCAAACCAGCCTACTGTGGGCACATTCTACATGCTACCCAAGATCCACAAACCGGGAAACCCTGGCAGACCAATCATATCAGGTATTGGCACACTCACGGAAGAAATATCTGGATTCATAGAGGGAATTCTGAAACCTCTCGTACACAAAACTAACAGCTTCATACAAGACACCACAGACTTTCTGAATAAATTGAAAAATATCAAGCAACTACCACCTAACACCCTTCTGGTCACGATGGATGTAGAATCACTATACAGCAACATTCTACATGCGGATGGCATAGCTGCATGTGGAAGACTCCTAAAAAAATCCACACTGGACCATCAATACTCACCAGAAACTATTACAAAATTAATCAAATTCATTTTAACTCACAACTACTTCCGCTTTAACAATGATATATATCTACAAATAATGGGCACTGTGATAAGCACCAGGACAGCACCCCAATATGCCAACCTTTTTATGGCTGAGCTGGAAGAGACATTTCTGAATACACACCAGACCAAACCTCTAAAATACTACCGGTACATCGATGACATTTTTATGATTTGGACGGAGGGTGAAGAAACTCAAACAATTTTATTCTGCCTTCAATACATACCATCCTACAATCAGATTCAAAATTGACTACTCCCCAGAAAAAGTCAATTTTTTGGACACCACGGTCTCAATCAGTGATGGCTGTATACAAACATCTATATACAAGAAACCCACAGACAGATGCAGCTACCTCCACAACTCCAGCTTCCATCCTTCACATACAAAAAGATCCATCATTTACAGCCAAGCCACAAGATACCACCGTATCTGCTCTGACCCAGGGGACAGAGACAGACACCTTAAAAGCCTGACTGCATCCTTCAAACAGAAAGGCTACAACCCCAAAATAATCTCCAAGAATACTGCCTCCTCCCTCAAAACACCGTACAAGGAGAAAAAATCTACAGACAGAATCCCCCTTGTAGTGACATACAATCCAGAGCTGGAAAAACTGAGGAAAATCATAAGAGATCTACAACCTATACTCCAGAAGGATGAATTACTGAAAGAGATATTCCCATCCCCACCAGTACTGGCCTTCCGACAGCCACCCAACTTAAAACACAAGCTAATCAGAAGTAAACTTCCATCACAGACTGAAAAGGAACAGAAGGGCACACTTCCCTGTAATTTATCCAGTTGCAAACTATGCCAAAATATTTCACAGGACCCCAAAGTCACCCACAAAGGAAAGATATTCAACAAAAAGGGATCTTTCACTTGCTCATCTTCCAATGTGGTATATATCATTCAGTGTAAAAAATGTAACGAACAATGCTATATTGGAGAAACAGGCCAGATGCTTAAGACAAGATTCAATTTGCATAGACATCACATGAACAATACTGGTGCCAGTAGGGTTCCCACACCTGTTGGTCAGCATTTTACAGGACCAGGACACTGTACCAGTGACTTCACAGTGAGAATCCTGAAAGGTAACTTTAAAACCATACAAGAACGTAAGACCTTTGAAGTCAGAATGATTGAATATTTTAACACCCAACAGAAAGGGCTTAACAAGGATCTGGGGTTCCTAGCCCATTATAAACCATAAAGCTGTATGTCTCTGTTGATCACCCCACCCCTCACCTATCCACACCCATCCTGTTAGATTATCAATGATATGCTTTGATGTCCCCATGCATACCTCCTACCCACCCCCATCCTCCCACCCTGTCAGACTGTCATAGTAATGCTTGAATGTTTTCACTTATATACACTGTCAGCTAGCACATCTGCTTATTTCCGATCTGACGAAGAAGGGCAACCTTCGAAAGCTAATCAAGAAATGTATTAAGTTATGTCCAATAAAAAAGGTATCATCTTATTTTCTTTTCCATGTTTTATTTTGTTTGATTTCTATTGATAACCTTCTCCCCAAAAAGGTTGTTAACGTCGGCAAGGTATCATAGGTGCCTCTAGCTAGATATGTCCTGCATTCCAGCTGCTTCTTGGCCAACTAGTAAAGCTCTGTGGCCTGCAACTGAGGGACAGCATCCACGACCCTAAGCGCATTGCTTGTCAAAGACTTAATGTAAAGGCTCATGTAGTGCAGGTAGAACTAAACGATGGCAATGAGCATCAAGACTGAGGAAGCTTTCTCCCAAATGAGACCAGCAGGATGGAGATAGCACAAGGAAAGCAAGTTTGGTCCAGTGTGAACTGTCCTTTAGCTGGGCTCTAGTATATTGAAAGTGCGACCATACCATGCCTCTATGGTTATATTCCACAAACAAATGATTAACTGGCTTTCTTGAAAGGATTATATAACACTTGGTTGCATGCCTAGGAACAAAAACAACCTTATTTATTCAATATCACAATTCCTCGTGTACAGCCACAAAACAACCTTTCAGGGTGGATAGTGTTCACAATGAGCTCCTTTTATTATCGACCAGATAGAAGAGAGAGTTTTCAGTTTTGGCACAGTACAAGTAATCACAAGAACAAAATATAAGAAAACCCTGCAGCGATATCAAGCTCTCTCCCAGCCCTTCAGCCTCACACTGGTGCCTACTTTACTAAAGTCTGCTCCCCCTGTCAAACCTGCCTCTGACCCGTCGATGCCCAATGTCAAAGCAAGTGGAGATCGCCACAGTGCCAGCACATCCCTAGTATTTGATACAGCTCCAGAAACCATGGGAACCAATGCTTTCCAAGCCGATGTTATTGAGCTGGATTTAGAAAAGACAAAAAATCTCTCACACAGCACCTCTCAACTCTCTAGGGTTCTTTTCTGCATTTAAGAACAGAGTTCACAATTAGAGGCCTTGTGGTCAGGTCCAAAGCATGGCAAGCACCAGTTGTGAAGGCCACACCATGAACATTTCTTCAAACCACTGGGAGTCTTCTGTGAAAACAGAGGAAAAATAGCTGCAGTGAATCAAATGGCTCAATTTTAGGGCAAAAGAAAATCAAGTCTCAACTGGAAAGCTCAGGCCTAAGCAGGCCATGGAGCTGCGAAAAACCAAAGGAAACTTAAAAAGGCCAAAAAATCTAAAAGGAACTAAAACGGAAAAAAGAATGGTCCTATGCTACTCACACCATAAAAGTACCAAGGGGCAGGGAAGGCTGCCAACAAAATATTCATGCTGAGGAGAGCGCACAGAATAAAAGGTCCTCTCAGCTCCGCAGAAAAAAAAAGATGACTGCTGGTCCCGTATGGTTGAGGCAGTTGGGAAGGCACACATGAATGCACTGGGCAGCATCTGCACTGGGGCTCCATCAGACGACGTCACACAACTGTGGTTAACTGCTGTCCTGCTTACTCTCGGAGCACACTATGACTCAACGAGAAAGTCTGCCTTTTTCTTCCTGGCCCCGAAGCTATGGAATTATCTGCCCTCACTGATTAGGCTGGAGTTCTCCTTCACTAAATTTAAAATCTCAACTTAAACCCCATTATTATAAACTGGCATGTGGCTATTCTCACCCCACAACTGGTTAGGGTGGTGTGAACTGCAGACAAGAGATGATGGCTGTGTATCCTTGTACGACTACTTGTATGCATGATGTATGTGACTACTATCTTATTGATTATGGCTTTCTTTTTCTGTTTTTATTAATGTGTGATTTTGTTGTAAACCACTGTGATCTGTTGTATCAGTAATGCAGTATATCAAGCATGTAAATAAACATAAAACAAACATGTTTGTACAAAGCCCATGGTACACTGCAAGAACTACAAGCACATTTTCAAAGGGGAAATCCTTATGGACAAACATATATATAAGGTATATTCACCTTCAAAAATCAAAATAGGTAACAAAGAATAAATCATATATGTACAAAGCAAGATTAAACAGTAACTTACCTGATAATAACTTTTAATTTGTCTCACCAAAATAGATAAATTTTGTATTCTAAGTGAGGCATCATTGTTGACTTTCTTATTTATTCTTTGATTAGCTGATTTAGGGTTACTGAAAGAGAAGAAAAAAAAAAATAAACCCAAATTAATTATAGTCAAACAGTAACACTCATCTTAATTCTTCTCTTCCCTTTCCTCATACTGACAAATTGCTAACTACATTAGCTCTCTAACCTAGAATATGCCAGGAGAAGTTAAAACACTGTCTCCTGCACATCAAGTAGTAATGCTGTTACTTACCTGTAGCAGATGTTCTCAGATGACAGCAGGCATATATTCTCACATGAGGGTGACATCATCCACGGAACCCAGGGCGCATACTGCCAAGAGCACTGTCACTTTAAATCTTAGAGGCAGTGCCCCATCACACACATATGGGTGCCTTCCCGCCCGACACTTGAGCGCGGGACCAACAGTACAGTACTAAAGCTAAGAAGACAACTCCAAGGGGAGGCGGGAGGGGTGTGAGAATATATGCCTGCTGTCCTCAGAGAACACCTGCTACAGGTAAGTAACTTAGCTTTCTCCAAGGACAAGCAGGCATAATATACTCGCATATGGGACTCACTAGCTACCAGGCTCATGACAAATTAATTTTTGGTAACTAAGTAGGTAGTGAGCCTGGTGGAAAAAAAAGGACCGGAGGGCGGAGTTGAATTAAATAGCAAAGAGATTCTGCAAGACTGTTTGTCCAAACCGGCTATCCCACCTACAATATTGCTCCAGACAGTAATGAGCAGTAGCTGCCTTGAAATAGTGACTTGGATGTTTTGGCAAATAAAACGTTCAAATGCTGCTTTGTGTCACTTTTTGGACATTTTTCTGGTTGGAAAATGAGCCCCATAGTAAACCGAGCCAGTGTGCGGGACCTCTCCCATGAGTCTCTCCAATTTATCAATGGGCTAGGCTGGGATGAGGCTGGAGCAAGCACCCTGTAAGCCTGTATAGACTGTGAATGCAGTAGCCCTGAAAGCTCCTTTCTGAGCATGGCCCAGATTTCCTCTTGAAAAGTAGGTGTCAGTACCGGCTGGGAAAGTGGTGTGGACACAGCCTGAGATACAGCCTTGGAGATCTCAAAGAGGAGAACTCAGGCATGGACACTTCCTATGTATCAAGGACATCGATGCATGGGAGTTATAGGCAAGAGCGCCTGGAAGGACAGCAATGTCAATGGGAGGTATGGGCAAGAGTGCCTGGAAGGACAGCAATGTCAATGCTTCTTAGCTTTTTTCACACTGCAGGTACCTTGATCTGCATAGCACCGATGACAAGGACATAGAGTCCTTACGTATAGGCGGTATCATGTCCAATGTCGGACCTTCTCGATATTGCATCGATGCACCCAATGTCAATGTTGACACCGATGCAGGTTCCACGTCATGTACCGAATCCATTGCCATGCTCAAAGTCAATGTCAATGCAGAACCAAAAGGTTTTTCACGCTGGATTATGCAGGTTTTAAGGGTCCTCACTTGCATGCACAGGCAGAGATTACACTGTATGTCTCAGTGCTCTCCTACACTGTATGTCTCAGTGCTCTGGACCTAAGCACTGAACACACTACTTATGTGCCTGAAACAGTCCTATTATATTGAGTACACTTCCAAGTTTCAAGTTTATTTTCATTTAATTCCCCACTGAAGGGAAAGACCTTCTAAGGGCTTCCATTAATACATTTAAATAGTACCAGAAAAGCCAGAAAAAAATGTCAACAAATCCAAAGAAGAAAATAAAAGCACCCTCGTTGACTTGGGGGGGGAAATGGCCGATACTAGGTCAAAAGGCTCCATGGCCCGGGGAGCTCGAGGAGTTCAGTACCCAAAAATAGTCAATGCTTCCTGGCTAAAAGAAAGGCTCAGAGGCTCTTAAAAACGGAGTGATGCCCCGCAGATCTTGTCCTCTTTGTAATTTAAGAAGTGGAACATCTTGGTAGATTTCAATTGGACAGTCCTTCCATTTCAGAGACTCTGCTTGTTGTGCTGCACAGATGATCCACTCCTTTACTTTAAAGTCTTAGAGACAAGCTATAATGTCTGTGGAAAGGCCAAAAATTTTTTTAAAAATGAAAATTAATATTGAAAATAGAATAATATAAAGAAAAAATGTCCTGGAAAAGGGAAGGATCCAAAAGAAAAAGTTTGAGGCGCTGAGGAAAAATAAAAAATCAACCTCTCTGCTCCACATAAAATGATAGACTGCTGGTCCCACACTCAATCATCGGGAGGGAAGGCACCCACACATGGGTGGTGGGGGCAATGCCTCAAAAATTTAAAATGACAGTGCACTTGGCAGTCTCCGCACTGGGCTCCGTGGATGATGTCACCCACATGTGAGAATATTATGCATGCTTTTCCTCAAAGAACCCTGTGTCCAAGGAGAGAAAACATTGCCACAGACATTATAGCTTGTCTCTAAGACTTTAAAGTAAAGGAGTGGATCATCTGTGCAGCACAACAAGCAGGGTCTCTGAAATGGAAGGACTGTCCAATTGACATCTACAAAGATGTTCCACTTCTTAAATTACAAAGAGGACAGGATATGCAGGGCATCACCCAGTTTTTAAGAGCTGGGTGATGCCCTGCATATCCTGTCCTCTTTGTAATTTAAGAAGTGGAACATCTTTGTAGATGTCAATTGGACAGTTCTTCCATTTCAGAGACCCTGCTTGTTGTGCTGCACAGATGCTGTGGGCATCTAATACAAATGTCGCTACCTTTTTGGCCTATTGATGACAATGAAGGGGGCCACAAAGCAAATTTAGGCTCCCAAAGAAGCCTATTATTTACTGGACCTCAATGTGACTAAAGCAGTGGTTTCCAAACTTTTTCATGTAAAGGCCTAAAAGTGGACAAAAGAAAGCTCTGGGGACCACCAAAAGATTTTAGGTTTACACATGTAATTTTAAATACTAATTTTGATTCTACAAGGGCAGGACACATACGTTCATCTGACTATTTAGTTAAGGAGTATTGTCTAGGCCCTACTAACTTCTTCTTTATTACGTCCAGGTTTGGCATTGTTTGAGCAGGGAAGTCTTTGGGGAATTATGAAAGAGGGTTCATAACTCATCACTGACAGACGTAGGCTCTAAGGACTGATATCTTTTATATAAGGAAACTAAAAGCCCTAAAAGTATTAAAGTTATGATGATGGAACAGGAGATGGATCTTCAAGAGAATTAAGACATCAGCAATAAGGTGATTCTTAAGGAGACCCTGGAATTTCAATAACTGAAGGAAGGTACACCAAAAATTTTAATGCACTGATACACGACTCCCATGAGGATGAGTAAAATTTCCAATACATAATTAGATAGATCAGTTTTGGAGAGGATGTGCAGTGAAGGGAACTTATTTTCATATGTGGTAGAAATATCATAAAGGGGGGAAGGTTTGGAAAAAATTATCTGGAACGTAAAACGATTTCTGGCAGTATTCATTCATTTTTAAACATCAAGTTTATGCTTATTGAATTTTGGTTTTCCTGATTGGCCTCAGGACAAAAAGAAGTCTGTTGTCCTAGTTTTCCAATTCTGTACAAATTCACAATACCAACAGTAAGATGTTGGCGGAGGTGGCTGAGCCACATTATGATAATAGAAAAGACGACAGCCATGAGATGTGAGAGGCAGGATTGTTATGAAGCACAATGGAAAGATATTCAGATATATTTAACAATGCAATAATTAATGCTCCTGTTATATTGCTTCATTTTGAGCTAGCTGATGGGAATGGGAAGGAAGATTAATTTGTGGGGATTTAGTAATAGCTCTATGCAACTATGTATAACCTATTCCTATTGATACAGTTTGGATTGTGTTGTTATAAAATGTCTAATTTTACTATTGGGATTCATTAACCGCCTTTATAAACGAATTCACCCATGTTAAAAGGTGCAAGTTATAAAAAAGAAACTGTGCCTAGATTGAAGGTGTACATATTACACTTGCTCACAGGTATAAAATGTTACTGTATACTTTACGTACGTATTTTATAAAATACACAAATACATTATAACTCCACCTATATTCTGCCCCTAAGCATGCATACTGCACAAATATATGCTGGCATGCAACACATAATTTTACGTAGAACCTAATATTATAAGAGCTCATCCAGCTTTTGTTTTATAAATAAGGAATCCTTGTTGGGCAAAAACATGCCCAGGGATATTCTCCAGTCAATATTCAACCTGCAGCACTCAGTGTTTTTTGCTTTTTTTAAACGCTGACTGCTGGAGCCAGCTGATAATCAAGATATCTGGTCAAAATAACCCCGACAAAACAGCGCAAACACAAAATAGCCCTAAAAATTAAAAAAAAAAAGTCTCCAACTTACAATTTGGCCCCTGACAAATGAGCCCCCAGCAAAAGAGCCCACCCCGAGTATTTTACCTGTTCTGCGCCTGCAACTGTGTGCCTTTGAGAGTCCTGCCGCTGCTTGGAGCAGAGATATATCTCCCCTTTGCCACCCCAGTTTCAATGCTCACTGTCTGGAACGTCCCCCTCTTCCTCCTGCCTGCCCTATGCAGTCCAGAAAATCTCCTGTCCTCCCCCCCCCCCAACCTCGGCGACACTCCAAAATGTGGACTGCCAGCAGCGTCAGCAAAGAAAACAAGCTGCTTCGGGCGGCCCGGAAGCGTTCCCACTGTTATGTCCCTCCTCGTCTGACACAATTTCCTATGTCCATTTAGGCAAGACACAACAGAGAGAACGCTTTCGGGCCGACTGAAGCAGCTTGTTGAGACTGCCAGCGGCCCACAGGCACGTTGGAGGATTGCTGGGGGGTGGGGCCAGAGATATACCAGACCGCGCAGGGCAGGCAGTAGGAAGAGGGATACATGCTGAACTATGTTGAGATGTGGGTGGGAAGGAAGGGTAAGAAATGCATTTCCAGACCATGGGAAGGGGAGGAAGGGAGAGAGATGCCAGAGAGCAGGGGACAGGGTAGTGGGACAAAGATGACAGAACATGGAGAGAAAGATGTTGCACTGGAGAGGGAGTTGAAGGAACAGAGAGTTCTGATGAGGGCGTGGGGAACAGAGAGGCAGAAGAGATGCTGGACCCCCAGAGAGAGAGAGAGACAGAGGTTTTACTATACTACTAATTTTTGTGTAGTGCTTTTTTTTTCAGGAGCTATTTTGTCAAGGGCTATTTTGTTACAAGGCTACTTTGTCTGGGTGCCAATATTCAGACCAGTGCCCGGTTAGTTCCACAGATAAAGTTAGGCCAGCCTTTTTGCTGTTCTAATTTTAACTGATTACGTAGCGGTCTGAATATCGCTGTTACCTGGTTAAGTACTGGCTCTGGCCAGGATCCAGCCAAGAACCATCCCAGCACTAACTGGACAATGTAGGAGCAGTTGGAAGTGAAATTCAGCATCATTGTCCAATTAAGTGCCACTGAATATCAGCAGATAGGGAAGCTCAGGTGTTTCAACCGGGCAGAATCACTTTAAATATATCATCTGTTTAACCTGTAATTATTTCAAAAAGACCCTAGTTTAGTTTTTTTTTTTTTCAAGAAGCACAAAACCTTTGTTATCCTATTTATGGATATATAGAGGGTTTCCAATCTTCAGGAAAGTTTATTAAATGTATTTTAGAGCCTGGGGCAATATTATATTATTTCTGGATGTATAGCAAAATTCAAAGCTTTTGGCAATCTATTCAAAGTTTTATAGAAAATGTCAAGATTTAAAGCCAATAAAGGTGGGAAACAATTTTTGCTGATGGCTATAGCAAAGGTACTACAATACAAAATCTATTACGTAAGAGGCATCACACTGTGCTGAGACAGAACAGCTCTTTCAGATCTACAACCACCTATGTTAAAAACCCTGAGAAACGAAGAAAGGCTGAAAAGGAAGTATAGTAGAGTCTTGTTTATATGATCTTCACTTATCCAACATTCTAGATTATCTGACATACTTAGGTGATGCCACAGCGTTAATGAGATCTGCCTGAGATTCTCTCTTTCCTGGCTTCATGTTTAGTTAAAAAGCAGTAGTGCTAGGTAAGGTTCTTGAGCACATTAAGCTTGTACACTCTTGTTACTGCTTCCTCTTCAAAACATAAATCCACTTTTCTGTATTATTCAACCACCTGTTGGTCCCATTTATATCGGATAATCGAGACTCTACTGTACCTTGGTAATGGCTGTTTTGCAGAATGAAACAGACACTTCCTGAAGCATGGGAGTGATCAAACGTCTTTGCAACAGGAACAGGTTGAGGTTCCTGAGATCCAAGATGGGATGTAGTCCTCTAGTCTTTACAAGAACGAACCAGTACCTAGAACAGAATCCCCGATTCCTTTCCTGGTCTGCAACAGGTTCTATGGCATTGGTTTGGAAGAGATTTGCATATTTGTGAAACACACAGGTATGGGTTTGAAGTAGTTGCAACCAGGTTAGGGGTCTGCTGCGAGGAACTGACAGAAATCTGAGATGGTAACCGGATTTTACAGTGTTGAGTACACAGGAATCTTATCTTCTGCCATTCCCGCAGAAATAATTGCACCCGATTCCTTACAGACCCAAAAAGCAAGTTGATCAGGATGAGCATTGGTGAAAGGAGCTAGCCATGTCCAGATGATATAGTCAAAATGAAGAAGGCTGCTTTGATTGTACACTGGTAGTCCGCTTTGGTTGCTGTCTAACTTTGGTGAGGCCTCAAATAAGGCAGTTGCTTATAAATGGGTACAAAACTTTTTCTGTACAAGAACGTTCTCCTATAGTGAGACGTGCTTGTTCCCCTAAAAAATGTGAAGGCAATTCAGGCACTCGTGGTTATGTGCACTAAGTGTAGTATATGCTATTCTATAGCAGTGCGCCTAAGTGCTATAGCATGCAAAAGCAAGGGGGCGTATACATGGATGGAGCACAAGTGGGGCTTCAAGTTACATGCACCCTTACCACATTTAGATGCCATCAGTTATGCCAGGCCTATGGCTGGTGTAGCTGTGGGCACCTAAATGTAATGTGCACCGACAACAGATTATGCTTCTATTCTATAATGGAATCTGGGTGCTGTTATTTATTTAGTTATTTGTTGCATTTGTATCCCACATTTTCCCACCTATTTGCAGGCTCAATGTAGCTTACATTATGCCGTAATGGCGATCGCCATTTCCGGAATGAGAAATACAAAGTGGTATTGCATTATAGTTCATAAGTGATAGAGTAAATTAAGCAGTCAGGTATGGAGAGTTCATTACCGGAATGAGAAATAAAGTGGTATTGCGTTAAAGTTCATTATATAATAGATTCTCACTCTGCAGCATCAAAGCACTTAATAGGAGGTGCCCACTTATAGAACTGCCACCATAGACTGTGGAGCTACAGCACAAAGAAGCTGTAATCTGATACTGTAGTCCTTTATAGTATCTACCATCTTTTTAACCTTGTCATAATAATGTATCACCAGTGCAAGATTCATCCGCTTGCTTAGTATGCACATCTTCTCAGAACCCAGAAGAACAAAGCCTTACAAATAGTTTGGCAGCAAAGGTGAAAGTTGAAAGTCTCTAAGAGGTGTCAAAGCCATCATAAGCAGAATGGATTAAAGGGGTTCTGCACTCATCTGCCTAAGAAAATCTGCCAGTTAAGAAAGCAGTCTCAAGGAGGTTATGCATATACTGCATAACCTCCTTGAGGGTGGTGGTAAAAGATACTGCGAACCGCTATGTGGATAATGATGAAGAAAAAGCAAATTTGCTAAATAGATACTTCTGTTCTGTTTTCACAGAAGAAAATCCTGGAGAAGGACCGCGATGGACTGCAAAAAGTACAAATGAGATTGAAGTGGATAGAGCACCGTTCACGAAAGAGTGTGTGTATGAACAACGTGAAAAGCTAAAGGTGGACAAAGCCATGGGACCGGATGGGATCCACCCTAGGATATTGAGGGAGCTCAGAGAGGTTCTGGCGGGTCCTCTTAAAGATTTGTTTAATATATCCTTGCAGACGGGAGAGGTTCCGAGGGACTGGAGAACGGCAGATGTGGTCCCTCTTCACAAAAATGGTGATAGGGAAGAAGCTGGAAACTACAGGCCAGTAAGCCTCACTTCGGTTAATGGAAAAGTAATGGAAGCGATGCTGAAGGAAAGGATAGTGAATTTCCTGGAAGCCAATAAGTTGCAAGATCCGAGACAACATGGTTTTACCAAAGGGAAATCGTGCCAAACGAATCTCATTGAGTTCTTTGATTGGGTGACAGGAGAATTGAATCAGGGATGAGCTATGGACGTAATCTACTTAGATTTCAGCAAAGCTTTTGACACGGTTCCCCACAGGAGGCTCTTAAATAAACTGGATGGGCTGAAGATAGGACCTGAAGTGGTGAACTGGATTAGGAACTGGTTGACGGACAGACGCCAGAGGGTGGTGGTGAATGGAATTCGCTCGGACGAGGGAAAGGTGAGTAGTGGAGTGCCTCAAGGATCGGTGCTGGGGCTGATTCTGTTCAATATATTTGTAAGTGACATTGCCGAAGGGTTAGAAGGTAAAGTTTGCCTATTTGCAGATGATACTAAGATTTGTAACAGAGTGGACACCCCGGAGGGAGTGGAAAACATGAAAAAGGACCTACGGAAGCTAGAAGAATGGTCTAAGGTTTGGCAATTAAAATTCAATGCGAAGAAATGCAAAGTGATGCACTTAGGGAGTAGAAATCCACGGGAGACGTATGTGTTAGGCTGGGAGAGTCTGATAGGTACGGATGGGGAGAGGGATCTTGGGGTGATAGTGTCTGAGGATTTGAAGGCAACGAAACAATGTGACAAGGCGGTGGCCGTAGCTAGAAGGTTGTTAGGCTGTATAGAGAGAGGTGTGACCAGCAGAAGAAAGGGGGTGTTGATGCCCCTGTATAAGTCGTTGGTGAGGCCCCACCTGGAGTATTGTGTTCAGTTTTGGAGGCCATATCTTGTTAAGGATGTAAAAAGAATTGAAGCGGTGCAAAGAAAAGCTACGAGAATGGTATGGGATTTGCGTTACAAGACGTATGAGGAGAGACTTGCGGACCTGAACATGTATACTCTGGAGGAAAGGAGAAACAGGGGTGATATGATACAGACGTTCAAATATTTGAAAGGTATTAATCCGCAAACGAACCTTTTCCGGAGATGCGAAGGCGGTAGAACGAGAGGACATGAACTGAGATTGAAGGGGGCAGACTCAAGGAAAATGTCAGGAAGTATTTTATTACAGAGAGAGTAGTGGATGCTTGGAATGCCCTCCCGTGGGAGGTGGTGGAAACGAAACGGTAACGGAATTCAAACATGCGTGGGATAAACATAAAGGAATCCTGTTCAGAAGGAATGGATCCTAAGGAGCTTAGCCGAGATTGGGTGGCAGAGCCGGTGGAGGGAGGTGGAGATGGTGATGGGCAGACTTATACGGTCTGTGCCAGAGCCGGTGGTGGGAGGCGGGACTGGTGGTTGGGAGGCGGGGATAGTGCTAGGCAGACTTATACGGTATGTGCCAGAACCGGTGGTGGGAGGCGGGGATAGTGCTGGGCAGACTTATACGGTCTGTGCCCTGAAAAGGACAGGTACAAATCAAGGTAAGGTATACACAAAAAGTAGCACATGTGAGTTTATCTTGTTGGGCAGACTGGATGGACCGTGCAGGTATTTTTCTGCCGTCATCTACTATGCTACTATGTACAACTGCCTCACACCATTTAGATATATTATCTCGATTGCTATATCTGTTAATATGGTAGCACTTTTTTACTGCTTTGTAGTATACTTTAAGAATTTCTTTATAGTCAGAACTACACAGCTATGACAATGGTGCACTTTAACTCATGAAGTATCCAATTAAGGCTCACACAAAGGTAGAGTCTAAGAGTCCATGATGCTGTCCCTTCACAACTGGACTTTTGAAGTCACTGAGCAGGAGAGTAAAAACATCCATAAAGGAGGACCTACTTGAGTGAGGAGTCAGTTAAACTCTGAAGCAGCAGATCTTTGCTCATCTTTCTGCACAAGCAGGAGCCTCCGTTCTGCCTCTATGTCACAAAGGTGACTGAGGCAATCCTTCTGTACTTGTAGAGACACTCTTCTGCAGTGACTGCAGTCAGTTTGGCATCTGAGTCACATAGACTTGGTTTGCACCATGATCCACAGGAAGGCAAAAAAATAAAAATTAAATAAAGATAAATTATGCCCTACCTGATAATTTTCTTTTCTTTAGTCAGCAAAACCATTCTGCACAAATGGGTTGTTATCCCGTCCTACCAGCAGGAAGTGGTAGAGAAAAGACTGAATTCTACCAGTGACATCACCGGTATAAGCTGTGATGTCCACAGGAAGATTCCAGTATGCATCTACCAAAGCAATGCAACCATGCCCCATCAACCATTGCAACCACAATGAGCAGCAAGTGAGCAAAACACCACAGAGTGGCATTCACTACCCCACACATATACCAGGGAAAAGTCAAATCTAGCTAAGAATCATTTTTTTTTTTTTTAATTATTTTTTAAATGTTGACCCTCTGAGAGAACACGGAGTACACCATGAATCCTGAGTTGAAGTCTTCCAAGGGTGGGATTGCAGAATGGTTTTGCTGACTAAAGAAAAGAAAAATATCAGGTAAGGCATAATTTCTCCTTTCTCAGCGTCAGCTCAACCATTCTGCACAAATGGAATGTACTCCCTGCCAAATGACAGCCCTGCCAAAGTCCAACTGGACGCTGGCCAACACATCTAACCTGTAATGCTTGACAAATGAATGAAGTGACGGCCATGACACCAACCTACAAATCTCCTCAGGTGACACCACCCAGGCCTCTGCCCAGGAAGTGGCCTGAGCCCTGGTAGAGGGTCCCTCAGTACCTGTGAAACCAGCCTACTCTTGCTGATGTAGGCGGACTCAACAGCAGCCTTAATCCACCTCGCAATGGAGGCCTTCAAGGCTGTATGACCCTTCCAAGGGCCATGGAAAAGCAAGAAAAGGTGGACAGAGAGATGAAACTCACTCATCTCCTTCAGGTACCGGAGGAGAGTCCTCTGGACATCCAGCCTATGAAGCATCTACTCTGTGGTCACTGAACCCCCTTCCCCCTCCACAAAGTAAGGCAAGGAAATCTGATTCACATGGAACAAAGAAACCACAAGGGAAATGTCTGCAAGGATAGATAAGGGTCACGACACGAAAGAGCCTGGAGCTGTAAAACCCTCCAAGCCAAAGTAATGGCCACCAAAAATGCTACTTTAATGGTAAGATCCTTAATGGAGGTCAAATGCTATGGCTTAAATGTAGCCTCAGATAGCCCCCTGAGTTCCAGACTGAAGTCCCATGATGGAAAATAGGGTCAAAGCAGAGGGTGCACACGCACCAGCCCTTTCAGAAACTACGCTACCTGGCGAGGCCAGTGATGCCATTCACTTTCCCCCGGAAACTGGAAGGTGCGACCACTGGAAACCAGGGAGCTCAAGGCCAACCCTTGGTCCAGGCCCTGCTGCAAGAATCCCAAAATACCGGAAACCTGAGCCCTGCAAAGTGACAAAGAATGATCCCCACACTAGGACTCAAAAACACATCATACTCAGACATTAGCGAGACAAAGATGACGTGGGAACAAAGCAGTATAGAAATTACTGCTAGAGAGTACCCCCCGCCTTTCCAAGTGCCTCCTTTCAATGGCCAAACTGTAAACCAAAAGAAATCCGGGTCTTCCATTGCTACTGGTCCCTGCCAAAGAAGACTCTGACCCCTTGGCAGAGGAAGCAAGTCCCCCATGAGAAGATGTCGGAGGTCTGAAGGGCCAATTGGGAGCCACCAGCAAACCAGATAAGGGAAACACGCAATCCTGCACCAAAGGTGCCCTACAAGAGGCCATGGAGAAAAGACAAAGGGGCTCTGCCTCTGGCCACAGTTAGACCAAGGCATCAATCCTCTGGGAAGCTAGATCCCTCCACCGACTGAAGAAGCAATCCACCTTCAGGTTGGTCCATTTCACCATTAAGTCGAAGAGTGGGTGCCCCCAGTGGTCCAGAATGAGCTGAAAGGCCTGATGCCCCAGCTCCCACTCGCCTGGATCCAGGAGAGAGCGGCTGAAAAACTCCGCTTGCACTCTGACCTTGCCCGCAATGTGAACCACTGAAAGGGCCAACAGATGTGTCTCTGTCCAGCAATAGAGACTCACCGCCTCCAGAGCCACCACCTGACTACAGGTACCACCCTGCTTGTTGATATAAGCCACAGCCATGGCATTACTGCCTGCTGAAGAAAGAGAAAAATACGAGAATCTTCCAGGGGGCACCACAGCTTGTACTGGTGATGTCGCTATTCAGTCTTTTCTCTATCTCCATTTGCTGGTAGGAAGGAATAACAACCCATATGAACAGAACAGTTGAGCTGACAGAGAAAATATTTTTTAAAAAAGGTTTTTAAACTGTTAATTTGGGGAAAACATTCAAAGATGAAAAAACAATTATAGGAGAGCTTTCTATTCACCAAAGCAAAAAAAAAAAAAACCCACACAAAACTGAAGGGGCTAAGCCAAGTATGTTCATAACATAGGTCATGCTTAATAATACCACGATGCATTGAGCTCAGCGTTCTGTCTTCAACCGTGGCCAGTCTGGGTAACAACTAATAGACTAATTCCAAAACAGCAGATCTATTTCTCATAGCTTATTTCAAAAGGGATGAGCAACGGCTGGACCAAATCTAACTGCCTCCAGAAACTTTTCCTAACCTCGGTTGAAGCCTGCTGTCAGCCACCTTGATGACATCCTCTGGCAACAGATTTCACAGCTTAATTGTGAATTACAGGAAAATTATTATTATTATTATTAGCATTTGTATAGCGCTACCAGACGCACGCAGCGCTGAACACCTGATACAAAGAGATAGTCCCTGCTCAAAAGAGCTTACAATCTAAATAATACAGACAGACAAGATAGTTACGAGTGAGTGAAGTAATGGGTGAGAAGGGAGGAAGGGACAAGGGGAGGGCAATTGTGGCTAGGAGCTAAAAGCAGCAGTGAAAAGGTGGGTTTTCAGCATAGATTTGAAAACAAGTAGAGATGGAGCTAGACGTATAGGTGCAGGAAGTCTATTCCAGGCATAAGGTGCCGCGAGAGAAAAGGAGCGAAGCCTGGAGATAGCAGTCGAGGAGAAGGAGGACGACAAGAGAGACTTGTCCCGTGAGTGGAGTTCACGGGGAGGAATGTAGGGAGAGATGAGAGCGGAGAGGTAATGGGGGGCTGCAGAGTGGATGCATTTAAAGGTCAGTATGAGAAGTTTAAACTGAATGCAGAAGCGGACAGGGAACCAGTGACTTGAGGAGCGGGCTAGTGTGGGTATAACGATTCTGGCGGAAAACAAGTCATGCCGCAGAATTTTGGACTGATTGGAGAGGAGAGAGATGGCTGAACGGAAGACCAGTGAGAAGTAAATTGCAATAGTCCAAGCGAGAGGTGACAAGGGTGTATATAAGGGTTCTGGCAGCGTATTCAGAAAGGAAGGGCGAATTTTGCTAATATTGTAGATAAAGAAGCGACAGGTTTTGGCGATCTGTTGAACATGGGCAGAGAAGGAGAGAGAGGAATCAAAGATGACTCCAAGGTTACGAGCCGAGGCAACAGGGAGGATGTGAGTGCCATTAACAGAGATAGAGAAAGGGGGAAGAGGGGAGGTGGGTTTAGGGGGAAAAATGATAAGTTCCGTTTTGGTCATGTTGAGCTTTAGATGGCGTTGAGACATCCAAGCAGCAATGTCAGACAAGCAGGCTGAGATTTTGTCCTGGATTGAGGTTGAGATGTAGATCTGAGAGTCATCAGCGTAAAGATCGTACTGGAAGCCATGGGATGAAATCAGGGTACCAAAGGAAGGGGTATAGATGGAGAAGAGGAGGGGTCCAAGGACAGAACCCTGAGGCACACCAACAGAAAGCGGGATGTAAGTTGAAGAGGATCCACCACAGTGAACACTGAAAGAACGAAGCGAGAGGTAAGAGGAGAACCAGGAAAGAACAGGGCCCTGGAATCCAAGTGAGGACAGCATATTCAGAAGTATAGTGTGATCAACAGTGTCAAAAGCAGCAGATAGTTCAAGAAGGATAAGGATAGAATAGAGACCTCTGGATTTAGCCAGTAGTAGGTCATTAGAGACTTTGGTAAGTGCAGTTTCTAATGGTTTCCAATCTGATAAGTCATCAAGTTTCAGGGAGTGTGCATATGTACAAAAGTATTGCCATACTGAGACAGACCAAAGGTCCATCAAGCCCAGCATCCTGTTTTCAACAGTGACCAATCCTGGTCACGAGTGGCAAGATCCCAGAAATAAGCAGTGGATTTTCCCCAAGTCCATTTTAATAATGGTCTATGGACTTTTCCTTTAGGAAGCTGTCCAAACCTTTTTTAAACTCAGCTAACTGCCTTTATACCACATTCTCTGGCAACGAATTCCAGAGTTTAATTACACACTGAGTGAAGAAACATTTTCTCCGATTTGTTTTAAATTTACTACTTTGTAGCTTCATTGCGGGCCCCCTAATCCTAGTATTTTTTCGAAAAAGTAAACAGACGTTTCATGTCTATCCTTTCCACTCCACTCATTATTTTATAGACCTCTATCATATCTCACCTCAGATGTCTTTTCTCCAAGCTGAACAGCCCTAGCCACTTTAGCCTTTCCTCATAGGAAAATCGTCCTGCCCTCTTTATCATTTTTGTCGCCCTTCTCTTCACCTTTTCTAATTCCACTATATCTCCAGTTTCTCTGACCCTAGAGGGCTCAAAATCTGTTTTTGTACCTAGGGCCATGGAGGATTAAGTGACTTGCCCAAGTTCACAAGGAGCTGCAGTGGGAACCAAACCCAGGTCACCAGGATCAAAGCCTGCTGCAGTACCTATTTGCTTTTCTTTTGGGACATTTGAAAAAGTTAAACAGTTCCTTGGTTCTGAGTTTTGGCTATGTGCTTCTGTCCCAGTGCTATGTGATGACATCATGCTTGTCAATGGACAATAATGTAGCCAGCAAATACCCTTTTAATTAAAAGAACTGTGTCAGCTGTTTCAGATTCTACTCCTTATAACAGCAAAATATTTGGACTCAGTAAATAGAATGAAGGACTAGGATATGTTTATTACTTATTTATTTATATTAAGCACAAGCATATTAATGTTGTAAACTTCAAGTTAAACTCTCAGGAACATGTAGATATAAAATGAGCTTCTTTGCATTTAGCACGCACTAAAGCTTTAGTAAAAGGGCCCCTCAAATAGTGAAATGATTAAGTGCTTTTTGGTTATTTTAGGATGAATTGACTTAATGACCATGGAAGAACGTACATAATGGAAAAATACCCAAGCTAAAAGACTGATTCAGCCCAACAATACTAACCATGCTGGACTCTTCCCTGTAACAGAAAACATCGCCCTAAAGGAGAAATTAGATCTTACCTGCTAATTTGCTTTCCTTTAGTCCCTCCGGACCGGACCAGGATTGGACTGATGGGTTGTGCTCGCCTACCAGCAGGTGGAGACTGAGAAAAAACTCTGACTCTAGAGAGCCAATAGGAGCCCTGGCCATGTGACCTTAGCCTCAGTATTTGAATAACAAAGCAGGAAAGAAAGAAAGACCTTCTGTGCCGTATGGAATCCTAGCAGCCACAAAGCACTCGGCAATGCCAAGTATCAGAGCTCACCAGCAACTCTCACCAGAGAAGTGGTATGGCCTGATATGTATTACAGCTCACCAGCAACTCTCACTACAGAAGTGGTATGGCTCACTTGTACTATAGCTCATCAGCAACTCTCACCAGAGAAGCGATATGGCTCACATGTAATATAGCTCACCAGCAACTCTCCCCAGAGAAGTGGTATGGCTCACGTATAATATAGCTCACCCGCAACTCTCACCAGAGAAGTGGTATGGCTCACTTGTCTTATAGCTCACCAGCAACTCTCACCAGAGAAGTGGTATGGCCCACTTAAGATTTTATATATATTCCATCAACTGAGCTTACCAGCAACTCTCACCAGAAAAGTGGTAAATCATATTTAAGGTTTTATAGATATTCCAGCAACTGAGCTCAGCCACAACTCTCACCAGAGAAGTGGTATGGCGTATTTAAGGTTTTATAGATAGATTCCAGCAATTGAGCTCACCAGCAACCACCAGAGAAGTGGTGTAGACCACGTAAAGTTCTGTATATATATAGTATTGTTCCACGAATCGTAAAGGAATGAATACACTTCCTACTGAATACACTTCCTACTTAATAAAAGAAGCTAAAGAGTAGAGAGAACATGGGAGGGGCCTGGTCCGGTCCGGAGGGACTAAAGGAAAGCAAATTAGCAGGTAAGATCTAATTTCTCCTTCCTTAGCGTCCCTCCGGACTGGACCAGGATTGGACTGATGGGAAGTACCAAAGCAGTAATCTGAAGGGAGGGACCCTATGAAAACTGCAGAGAAATGTTCATGCTGCATAGGCCACCTGGCGACAACTAACATGTAGTGTGTCCCAATGAGCAAAATAAAATGAAACTAGGACTAAGTTGCCAACTTACCAATGTGCACCGAGAGCACCAAAAATCGCCGTAGTAAGAATAGAGCCCGCTTCTGAAGTTGTGGAATATGTTGTAATACGCTGTGGAACTGCCCTCTCAGCGAGAAGAGAAATAGACATTCTCATTTCCTTGATCCTTCGCGATATAGCGGGTTAGAAACAATGAAAAACTTTTACGCCTACTGGCTAGAAGGACAAAACCAATAAGAAAAAACCGATTGGGAAAGGTGAAAACTTTAAACTACAGCAGACCGAAAAGAAGTTACCAACCGTAGAAGTATTCCACACATAGATCTACTTGCTGCAATGGCTACTGGGAAACACTGCTTGAAGAGGAAAACTTTATAGAAAAAGTTATGGCTACTAGAAAACAGAACTTTAAGAGTCTGTTCACCTAGTTCACCTAGCTGGTGGACGAAGCGGGAGGTACAGGTGCAGGACTCCTTTAAGAAACCGCTTTGACAGTGGATGCTGCATAAGCGTGCGGTTGTCAACAGTATCATGCATCACTGATAGAGCTGCCAAATGAACTCTAATGGATGAGTAAGACAGACAAGATTTCGCAAGATGCAGAAGATATTCCAAAACATGCAAAATGGATACTGTTTGTGGAATGAAGTGGCGAGAGGAGTACCACAGAGTGAACCGTCGCCACTTTGATTCATAGGACTTTAATGTAGATTTCTGTCTGGCAGCAATTAAAACTTGAAGTACTTCCTGCGAAAATATCAAAGATGTTGCAGACCCAGTAACCACGCCATAAGTTTGAGTGACTGGGGGTCCAGATGTAGAAGGGTGCCTTGGTTCTGCGTAAACACCTAGTGAGATGATGGAAGAAACGCATAAAGAAGGCTGAAAAACCCCTGCTGGACGTTGGCATCTGTCCCTGTCTCCGTCAAGACTGTTGCTGAATGGAAGAAGCAAGAAATGTTCGTGAGCCTGAAGGCAAAAAGAGATAGCCCTGAAGTGTCGCAGTGAGGAAGTAAGGCTGAAAAAATGAGAGTCCATTCACTTAAATGCAGGGTGACACAACTAAGAAAAAATGAGTACAAACTCGAGTATACTCTTAACTCCTTCTTGGCGGATGACATAACCCATTGCCATGGCAAGGACCAACATAGCTCTCTCCGCCTTGTTTGTCAGTAGGGAAAACAAAATTCACCCGAAGGTAAAACGAATTGCTGAGGTCCCCCAGAAAAAAAATATATACAAACAAGCTTCTGCCAAAAAGTGTACTGCATGAAGCATCCCAACGACAGAACTAAGGTTCTTGAGATAACTAGATGACACTTAAATAGTGCGATTGATGACCCTGAGATTCGCAATAGGATGAAGGAAAATTCCTTCTTGGGCATTAGAAAGTAAAATTGCATTCTGCAGAATAGAGCGAGGAAATGGCCGAAGGCCCAAGGTCACCAAGAAAAATATAAACTGGGATGTTTGCAGAGGAGACAAAAGACTGTGCGCCAACCTGACTAAACAAAGAGAAAATCAGAGATATCTGATGAGAGATCAAATGAGAAGCCTGGCTACAATCACCACCCAACCTAGAGACTGTAAGAAATGCAACACCCGGTGCGTGACCTGAGAACTCTGCTGATAAGACTTTCTCCAATTAGGCAGTCGTCTAGGTAAGAATGAAATGACCCTAAGAGCGCAATGAACATCCTCTTAGATCTATAAAAGAACGGAAGAGAGAGTACTGCTGAAAATGACCGGTTAATGCATAAGCAAAAAACTAGCCATTCTCTGGATCCTGAGGAGAAGAGGAAGGGTGACCAAGGACACCAGTTAAATAGGGCTACAAACTCCAACCCTATCTCTATGGCGTTCCATAGTTGGGTAAGTTCTGAATATAGAAAGTTCTGAATATAGGAGTCCACCAGCTATGGTAGTACGCTCCGGACAGAAAATAATTGTCCCAGTATGAACGTCTGATTCACCGGCCTGTAATTTCTTGGATCTCCCTAATCCACATACCACTAATCCACGTACCACGGTCATGCGTCCTCCCTCACTGAGATGTAGATTGTAAGCTCCTTTGAGCAGGGAACGTCCTTCTTTGTTAATTTGTACAACGCTGCGTAACCCTAGTAGCGCTCTAGAAATGTTAAGTAGTAGTAGTAGTACCAGACTCACACCCAATAGATATGAATGTTGAGCTTGTTTCAGGTTAAAACACCGAACCTAGGCCCAGGGTCCCCGGTGTTCCTAGTGGTGAACAGCCATGGCAAATATTGTATGCGTTAGTTTGCAGAATTACTGCAAAGCCTTGTTTTTGGAGCAGAGATTTCTGTTCGATACTCTCGTGAGAGGTTTTTTTTTTTTTCTTTTCTTTAATGCTGTTCTGGCTGTAGAAAGGTGGACATTTGAGCTTCCCCAGAATGGCAAAACTTATGTACAGTGGTGGAAATAAGTATTTGATCCCTTGCTGATTTTGTAAGTTTGCCCACTGACAAAGACATGAGCAGCCCATAATTGAAGGGTAGGTTATTGGTAACAGTGAGAGATAGCACATCACAAATTAAATCCGGAAAATCACATTGTGGAAAGTATATGAATTTATTTGCATTCTGCAGAGGGAAATAAGTATTTAATCCCTCTGGCAAACAAGACCTAATACTTGGTGGCAAAACCCTTGTTGGCAAGCACAGCGGTCAGACGTCTTCTGTAGTTGATGATGAGGTTTGCACACATGTCAGGAGGAATTTTGGTCCACTCCTCTTTGCAGATCATCTCTAAATCATTAAGAGTTCTGGGCTGTCGCTTGGCAACTCGCAGCTTCAGCTCCCTCCATAAGTTTTCAATGGGATTAAGGTCTGGTGACTGGCTAGGCCACTCCATGACCCTAATGTGCTTCTTCCTGAGCCACTCCTTTGTTGCCTTGGCTGTATGTTTTGGGTCATTGTCGTGCTGGAAGACCCAGCCACGACCCATTTTTAAGGCCCTGGCGGAGGGAAGGAGGTTGTCACTCAGAATTGTACGGTACATGGCCCCATCCATTCTCCCATTGATGCGGTGAAGTAGTCCTGTGCCCTTAGCAGAGAAACACCCCCAAAACATAACATTTCCACCTCCATGCTTGACAGTGGGGACGGTGTTCTATGGGTCATAGGCAGCATTTCTCTTCCTCCAAACACGGCGAGTTGAGTTCATGCCAAAGAGCTCAATTTTTGTCTCATCTGACCACAGCACCTTCTCCCAATCACTCTCGGCATCATCCAGGTGTTCACTGGCAAACTTCAGACGGGCCGTCACATGTGCCTTCCGGAGCAGGGGGACCTTGCGGGCACTGCAGGATTGCAATCCGTTATGTCGTAATGTGTTACCAATGGTTTTCGTGGTGACAGTGGTCCCAGCTGCCTTGAGATCATTGACAAGTTCCCCCCTTGTAGTTGTAGGCTGATTTCTAACCTTCCTCATGATCAAGGATACCCCACGAGGTGAGATTTTGCGTGGAGCCCCAGATCTTTGTCGATTGACAGTCATTTTGTACTTCTTCCATTTTCTTACTATGGCACCAACAGTTGTCTCCTTCTCGCCCAGCGTCTTACTGATGGTTTTGTAGCCCATTCCAGCCTTGTGCAGGTGTATGATCTTGTCCCTGACATCCTTAGACAGCTCCTTGCTCTCGGCCATTTTGTAGAGGTTAGAGTCTGACTGATTCACTGAGTCTGTGGACAGGTGTCTTTCATACAGGTGACCATTGCCGACAGCTGTCTGTCATGCAGGTAACGAGTTGATTTGGAGCATCTACCTGGTCTGTAGGGGCCAGATCTCTTACTGGTTGGTGGGGGATCAAATACTTATTTCCCTCTGCAGAATGCAAATAAATTCATATACTTTCCACAATGTGATTTTCCGGATTTAATTTGTGATGTGCTATCTCTCACTGTTACCAATAACCTACCCTTCAATTATGGGCTGCTCATGTCTTTGTCAGTGGGCAAACTTACAAAATCAGCAAGGGATCAAATACTTATTTCCACCACTGTACCTATGCCCATTAGATATGAATGCTGGACTTGATGGACTTTAGGCCTTACCCAGCATAACCATACTTATGTACCTATGGTATAAATACACAGGAAGTGAGTGAATCCCCTTCCAATTGAAAGAACACTCTGGAGTGAAGGCGCATAGAATGAAAATGAAAAAGGACAAACTTGGAAATTACCTGTAACGAAAAAAGTGAAGTTGTGCCACAGCCACTTGGTGAAGGCAGTGCAGACAAGACTGTATCTGAATTCAAGAAAGCTTGATATAACATCAGGTCTCTAAGGAAGAGGAAGAGATAGCAGATGGTATGTATAGGCCTACTGGACCAAACCAGGATGTTTATAATCTGCCAATGCTGAACTGATAGAGTAGAGACAAACACGAGTAGATGGTTTGAGGACCGTCCACTATCTTTAAGTGAAAGGATGACTTTATTCTCTAAGTGACCATATGTCCTGTAAAAACCAGAAGAAAGCTAAAATGAAAAATGAGAGGCTTCAAGGCAGTTGGAAAAGAAGGGAAGACATGAATAAAGCATGCCTGCTAAGGCAGCTGAGTGACTGAGAGCTTGGTAGACAGGACTGTCCCTCAGAGAATATGAAAGAGCTGATATATCCCCATGGCATCTGAACAATATACTGTATGCCTCTAGAGAAGGCTTCTTAAAGTCGGAAAAAGAAAACACTGTATAACACTACAGCCATTGAGAGTGTCTGTTAAGTTCTTAAAACACTATATAACATCATAGGCATGGAGTAAAATGCTTGAAAGGAACTAAGATATTATGGTCAGAATTGCAAAGTACCAATCAATTGACTCTTAGACAATGTAGTCCTATTCACCAGGGAATGAGAAAGACAGAAATTTACTCTATGCCTATAGAGAAAGTTTCTAAAGTTCTTAAAACACTGTATAATATTACAGCTATTGAGGAAAATGCTTGAAATGAATTATGATATTATGATAAGATGTAGATTTTCCACCAGGCAATGAAAAATGACTGAGCACCAGAAAAAACTAGTGTTAACAGCCCCGTGATACATAGAAATTTAAAAGAAGAAAAGCTCGTTATATACAGTGGGGGAAATAAGTATTTGATCCCTTGCTGATTTTGTAAGTTTGCCCACTGACAAAGACATGAGCAGCCCATAATTGAAGGGTAGGTTATTGGTAACAGTGAGAGATAGCACATCACAAATTAAATCCGGAAAATCACATTGTGGAAAGTATATGAATTTATTTGCATTCTGCAGAGGGAAATAAGTATTTAATCCCTCTGGCAAACAAGACCTAATACTTGGTGGCAAAACCCTTGTTGGCAAGCACAACGGTCAGACGTCTTCTGTAGTTGATGATGAGGTTTGCACACATGTCAGGAGGAATTTTGGTCCACTCCTCTTTGCAGATCATCTCTAAATCATTAAGAGTTCTGGGCTGTCGCTTGGCAACTCGCAGCTTCAGCTCCCTCCATAAGTTTTCAATGGGATTAAGGTCTGGTGACTGGCTAGGCCACTCCATGACCCTAATGTGCTTCTTCCTGAGCCACTCCTTTGTTGCCTTGGCTGTATGTTTTGGGTCATTATCGTGCTGGAAGACCCAGCCACGACCCATTTTTAAGGCCCTGGCGGAGGGAAGGAGGTTGTCACTCAGAATTGTACGGTACATGGCCCCATCCATTCTCCCATTGATGCGGTGAAGTAGTCCTGTGCCCTTAGCAGAGAAACACCCCCAAAACATAACATTTCCACCTCCATGCTTGACAGTGGGGACGGTGTTCTTTGGGTCATAGGCAGCATTTCTCTTCCTCCAAACACGGCGAGTTGAGTTCATGCCAAAGAGCTCAATTTTTGTCTCATCTGACCACAGCACCTTCTCCCAATCACTCTCGGCATCATCCAGGTGTTCACTGGCAAACTTCAGACGGGCCGTCACATGTGCCTTCCGGAGCAGGGGGACCTTGCGGGCACTGCAGGATTGCAATCCGTTATGTCGTAATGTGTTACCAATGGTTTTCGTGGTGACAGTGGTCCCAGCTGCCTTGAGATCATTGACAAGTTCCCCCCTTGTAGTTGTAGGCTGATTTCTAACCTTCCTCATGATCAAGGATACCCCACGAGGTGAGATTTTGCGTGGAGCCCCAGATCTTTGTCGATTGACAGTCATTTTGTACTTCTTCCATTTTCTTACTATGGCACCAACAGTTGTCTCCTTCTCGCCCAGCGTCTTACTGATGGTTTTGTAGCCCATTCCAGCCTTGTGCAGGTGTATGATCTTGTCCCTGACATCCTTAGACAGCTCCTTGCTCTTGGCCATTTTGTAGAGGTTAGAGTCTGACTGATTCACTGAGTCTGTGGACAGGTGTCTTTCATACAGGTGACCATTGCCGACAGCTGTCTGTCATGCAGGTAACGAGTTGATTTGGAGCATCTACCTGGTCTGTAGGGGCCAGATCTCTTACTGGTTGGTGGGGGATCAAATACTTATTTCCCTCTGCAGAATGCAAATAAATTCATATACTTTCCACAATGTGATTTTCCGGATTTAATTTGTGATGTGCTATCTCTCACTGTTACCAATAACCTACCCTTCAATTATGGGCTGCTCATGTCTTTGTCAGTGGGCAAACTTACAAAATCAGCAAGGGATCAAATACTTATTTCCCCCACTGTATCCATATATGAAAGGAGCCCCCTTTCAACCAAATATTGCCTGCTGATGTGAAGAGCATTTTAGAATACGCCGTTCAGCACATACAAAAGTGTACACATCTTGGAGCCGAACTGCTCTATGAACTGCAGCCTTACCTTCAGCAGAGAGATCCCCGACTGATAAGATGGAGGGAGAAACAAAATGGCCGCCGTTCGCTCCACTGGCCCTGTGGCAATCGTCGACAGCGCGCCCGACACCTCCGAACAAGCGGAGCCCAGTGGAACGGCGAAGAAACAACAGCCGGCGAAAAAGGCCCCGAAAAAACTGGAGGCAGCACCGGACCCGAAGAAACCTTGAAGGAAGAGCAAAATTTACACGTTCCGGCTGCGTGAACTGCGCGACGCTGACCGACAGCAGCTGTTTGAACTTTTAAGCCATATCGGAAAAAACAGGTGGCCGCGCTTACGCGGTTCGCACCTTTCTTTTTTTTTTTCATTTGTTTAAACTGCCGCCGCCGCCAAAACGCAAGAAAATGGAGGAAATTAAATCTGACGAGAAAAATCGCTGTTTAAAGTCACAGATACTGAATTATTTTCTTCTGTTTGTTTTTTTTTTTTTTTAATAACCCCTCAATCATAATAAAACACTGGAGCTGCCTGCTCGTTAGAAGTCTGGGGAAAGAAAGGCTGCTTCTTTGAATTTCCTTTTATTTGATTTAATTCTTTTAAAGCAGCTACCTGTTAAAAGTGGCTGCCTCTCCCAAAGACGGTACACCTTTCCAGAGAAAGGGACGGCCCTTCCCTGCTAAGCCAGGGAGATGGGGAGGAAGGGGGGTGGACTCGAGACACCCGAGTTTAACACCCCCGAGGCTGTCAAAGAAAGAAGAGAAAGGAAATCCTGTCAAGCCTCTAAATAAGATTCCAGGCACAGAAGAATTATCACAAATATCTGTAATATCTAAAGAGAAAAGGAGAGAGACTAATGGGCTCACTTCCTACCTGCTGGGAGACTGAGAAAATACTGAGGCTAAGGTCACATGGCCAGGGCTCCTATTGGCTCTCTAGAGTCAGAGTTTTTTCTCAGTCTCCACCTGCTGGTAGGCGAGCACAACCCATCAGTCCAATCCTGGTCCGGTCCGGAGGGACGCTAAGGAAATTCTGTTGCATTGCAGTAGGGCTGATGACTGTTCAACCCCAGTGAAACACCACCATTCAAAAAGCACAGGGAACCATCTATCAATTACCATGGCAATTCAGGTCCAGGACTTCAAAATCATTCCCCAATTGCCACAACATAGCTTCACTGTTAACTAATCTCATGTACCATCACAGTAGTCAAAATGGTCCAGGTACTTCTCTATTGGCAGACATAAGCTGCCACCACCACAGCACTGTTTCCCCTGAAAAGCTCTATGGCTCCCCTACTGAGACTACAGCCCTATAACAAAGGGCAAGGTTTACAGTTTATAGTTTATTTCGATTTGCTAGACTGCTCTAGCTGCTAAAGCAGTACAGAGTGGTGTACAGATTTAAAAAATTGAAACAGGTAAAGAACTCCAATTAAAAATAGTAAATGTCAACATACACACCTTAAAGCTCAGACAGACAAGCAAGGAGAACAGTAAAGCGAAGATACTTACCTGTAGCAGATATTCCCCGAGGACAGCAGGCTTTATATTGTCACAAGTGGGTGACGTCGACCCGCAATGCCCGATCCAGGACTTATGAAAAGCATAAGCAGAGCTTTGCGAAACATGAGACATGCTAACCATACATGAGTGAGTGACCTCCTGCCCGCCGTTAGAATGTGGTCTCCTCAATTTTATACTACAGCAAAAAAATAAAAATAATAAAGGAGACAACTCCAAGGGGAGGTGAGAGGGACTGTGAGAATATAAAGCCTGCTGTCCTCAGAGAATACCTGCTACAGTTAAGTATCTTTCCTTTCTCCAAAGACTAGAAGGCTTATGTGAATCCCTAGCAAACAGGCTCACCAAAAACAAGAAACACTGGTCACCTGGGCCTCGCAATGGCAAGGACATAACACAGATTAACTCGAAACTATATTCAATCTGAATGACAGTTCAGCCTGGAACAAAATAAAACGGGCCTAAGAGGGTGGAGTAAAATTCTAGACCTCAAACAGATTCTGCAACACTGTCTGCCCGAACAGCCTGGGCATAAGTGAATAAAATGCAATCTTCCAGCCAATTAGAAATGGTGCGTTTCCTGATGGCGACCTCCATCCTGTTGGGATGAAAAGAAACAAAAAGCTGGGCCAATGCTTGCTTGCAATTCAAGGTGTGCAAGCTGCTTTTTTGCCAGGATGGGCATGAGGTCGGGGAAAGAATGATGGCAAGACAATCAACTGATTCAGATGGAACTCCAACACCACTATTGGTAGGAACTTAGGGTGAGTGCGGAGGACTACTCTGTTGTAATTAAACTTAGTATAAGGTGCATCCACTAAGGCCTGAAGCTCACTGACACTACCAGCTGAAGTAACAGCCACCAAGAAAATGACATTCCAGGAATTCAGTGGCTCAAAAGGAGCTTTCATCAGCTCGGTGAGAATGATGCTGAGATCCCATGACACGTGGATATTTGACAGGGGGCTTTGACAAAAGAAAAACTCTCATGAAATGAATAACTAGAGGCTGTCCGGAAATGGGCTTACCTTCTACACACTGATAAGCACTAACTGCATTAATGTGAACTCTTAAACAGTTGGTCTTAAGACCAGACTCAGAGAGGTGTAGAAGGTATTTAAGCAGGGTCTGTGTAGGGCAAGCTAGGGGATCTAAGGCCTTGCTCTCACACCAGATGGCAAACCTCCTCCATTTGAAAGAATAGCACCTCTTAGTGGAGTCTTTCCTGGAAGCCAACAAGACCCGGGAGACAACCTCTGGAAGACCCAAGGAAGCAAATTCTAGACTCTCAATATCCAAGCTGAGAGAGTCAGAGACTGGAGGTTGGGATGTAGAAGAGGTCCCTCATTCTGCATGACGAGGGTCAGAAAACACTCCAAGAAGAGGGAACCATATCTGCCACGGCCAGTATGGCGCGATCAGTCTTGCTTGAGTTTCCAAGTTTTCCCCACTAGAGGTATGGTAGGTTACACATACAGATAACCTGTCCATCCCCCCCCCCCCCCCCTGTCAAGGAGAAAGGCATCTGATGCTAGTCTGCCTTGGGCCTGAAGCCTGGAACAGAACTGAGGGACCTTGAGGTTGAGCTGAGTGGCAAAAAGATCCATATTGAGACACCACTCATGTAGTTGCATTATCCTGCTCAGTCTGTCAGCCAGGGTATTGTTTTTGCCAGCCAGATAATTAGCTCAAAGAAACATGCCATGGTGGCGAGCCCAACACCACATCCAGATGACCTCATGACACAGAGGGCATGGCATGGTATGGTGCCCCCCCCCCCCCCCCCCCCGCTTGTTGGTGTAATACATTGCAACCTGACTCTCTGTTTGGATGAGTACAATTTGATGAGACAGTCAGATATCTGAAAGCTTTTAGAGCGTTCCAGAGCTACAGGAGATTGATCTGAAGATTCATTTCATGGGTGGACCAAACACCTTGGGTGTGAAGCCCGTCTGCATGAGCCCACCAACCCAGGAGAGATGCATCGTCATCAGCACTTTTTGTGGCTGAGGAATTTGGAATAAAAGTCCCAGAGTCAAATTGGATCAAATGGTCCACCACTGAAGGGAGCTTAAAAGCTCTGGGGACACTCGGGTACATCTTCCAGGCTCCCTGGGACTTGATAACACTAAGAAGCCAGGGTCCATTGAGCTGATCTCATGTGAAGACGTGTCATATGTGTAACATACACTGTGGAAGTCATGTGGGCCAACATATACAGTGGAAGCCATGTGGCCCAACAATCTCAATATCTGCTGAGCTGTGATCTACTGAGAGGCTCGAACCTTGGAAGTGAGTACAACAAAATCTGCCCATCCTCGTCTCCAGTTGTCAGGCTCGAACCTTCTGTGTATCTAGCAGGGCTCCTATAAACTCCAATCGCTGGACAGGATGAAGATGGGGTAGTTTAAAACACACCCTAGTAGCTCGAGCACCCAAATAATCATTCGCATAGACTACTGGGCACCATCCAAAGAGGTGCTTTTCACCAGTCAATCATCGAGATATGGGAACACATGAACTCCCAGTCTGCATAGCGATGCTGTAACTACTGCTAGACATTTGCTGAAGACCCTAGGAGCTGATGCGAGACCAAAAGGCAACACGTGGTACTGAAGTGATGTGGTACTGAAGTGATGTGTTCCCAGCCAAAATCCAAAATAGTTCCGGTGGGCTGCAAGTATCAGGATGTGAGTATATGTATTCTTTAAGTCCAGAGAGCATAGACAATCATTTTTCTGAATCACTGGGAGAAGGGTGCCCAGGAAAACCATCCTGAACGTTTCTCACACTAGGAATTTGTTCAAGACCCTTAGGTCTAGGATGGGACACATCACCCAGTCTGCTTTTGCACAAAAGTACCTGGAATAGAATCCCCTCCCTTCTTCCCCTAGTGGAACGGGCTCCACTGCATGGGCCTTTAGAAGGACTGAGAGTTCCTCTTTAAGTACCTGCATGCGCTGAGAGCTGAACGAAAGAACTTTTGGTAAGCAATTTGGAGGTTTTAGATGTCAATTGACTGTGTATACAAGACAAACTATTTGAAGAACCCACCAGTCGGAGGTTATAAGGGGCCACTTTTCGTGGAAATCTTCAGCCTCCCCCCAACCAGCAAGTCTAGGACGAACACTATTACTGCGGCCTGTACCACCCTGGATAATGGCTGCTTGTACTTCCAGTGTGGCGGACAAAAAGGATTATTTCAAGAGCCCTTCCACTCATCTGAACTGAGGATTCTTACATTACATTAGACATTTATAACCCATCATTACCTCAAGAGTTCATAGCAGTTTATGACAAAAACAACTGAGCATTGTCAGGGTAAATTACAGAGGAAAGAGTAAATTAGGCCTTACCTGCTAATTTGCTTACCTTTAGTCCCTCCGGACCGGCCCAGAATGTGACTGATGGGTTGTGCACGCCTTCCAGCAGGTGGAGACTGAGAAAAGAACTGTGACTCTAGTGAGCCAATGAGCCCTTGCCAGCTAGAGAAAGATCCAGTAATAAAGTACCAAAGCAGAAGTAAAGCCACAGAAGAAATAAATGATCTGTACATCCAAAACCCTGAGCAGTCACCGGCACATTGCCAACATAGGGTGAGTGCCTACAAACACATTATGCCCCTGCATAACAGGACATTTAGATAACCAGAAAAATTCTTTTTTTTTTAATACAGAAATAAACTACAAAATTAGCAACACAGCTCCGAATAAAGAAATATTTTTTAACCCCTAAAAACACAGATACCCGAAGGGAGGGATCTGGACCGGTCCTGAGGGACTAAAGGAAAGCAAATTAGCAGGTAAGGCCTAATTTACCCTTCCTTAGCGTCCCTCCGGACCGGCCCAGAATGTGACTGATGGGAAGTAACAAAGCAGTGAAATTATGGAGGGACCCTAGTAGCCCCGCCGTCAAGACCTGCGCTCCGAAAGCAACCTGCTGACGACTCAGGACGTCCAAACGATAGTGCTTAGAAAAGAATGCAAAGACGACCAACTTGCCGCCCTACAAATGTCCTCCGGAGTCCCCAAACAACGCTCTGCCCAAGAGTCTGCCTGACCTCTTGTAGAGTGAGCCTTAACATGCTCTGGAACAGGTTTCCCAGAAAGAAGGTACGTAGAGGCAATCATTTCTTTAAGCCACCGAGAAATAGTGGGCTTAGAGGCCATAAACCCTTTGCGTGAACCTCCGATCAGAATAAACAAACGATTGGATCACCGAATGTCATCAGCAGACTTGATCTACTGTTTCAACACTCGTTTGACATCCAAACGCTTCAAATGCCGCTGCTCCTCTGTCCCGGAGAAAGAACCTAACACAGGCAATACCACCGGCTCAGATACATGAAAACGAGTCACAACCTTGGGAAAAAAGGAAGGAACTGGCTGCAAAACTACCCGATCAGAACAGAAATCCAAAAACGGTGATCTACACGACAGCGCCTGCAACTCCGAAATTCGCCTAACCGAAGCAACCGCCACCAAAAATACTGTCTTCAGAGTCAAGTCTTACAGAGAACAGGACGACAAAGGCTTGAAGGGAGTCTTAGTAAGAACCGAAAGCACTAAATTCAGATCCCAACGAGGAAAAGAACATTGAGACGGGGGACGAAGAAGATTAACCCCCCTCAAAAAACGCAGCACATCCGGATGACTAGCTAGAGATCTCCCTTGGACACGACCAAGAAAACATGTCAAAGCTTCAATCTGCACTTTAAGAGAAGCCAAAGCAAGACCTTTGTCATAACCCCGCTGCAAAAAATCCAAAATTTGCGGAACAAAGGCATGAAAAAGAGATAGACTAAACTCCTTACACCACGCCTCAAAAATCCTCCAGGTGTGCACATAATTCAAAGAGGTAGAACGGCGATGAGAGCAAAACATAGTAGCAATGACCTTAGTGGAATAACTTTCTCAGTCAGCTTAGGCCTCTCAAGCGCCAGGCTGTAAGACAGAATCGACCCGGATCCGGATGCACCACCGGGCCCTGCGTCAACAGATCTTGCGTGACAGGAAATCTGAAGGGAACATCTAGCAGAAGACGCTGCAGGTCAGCGTACCACGGTCTGCGAGGCCAATCCCGTGCTACTAAGATCAGACGCCCCCTGTGAGTCTCGACCTTCTGAACAAGACGTCCTATCAGAGGCCATGGAGGAAAGACATACAGTAGACCAGTTGGCCAGGATTGAAGAAGAGCGTCTACGCCCTGCTCTTTGGGATCCTTGCGACAACTGAAGAACAGAGGAAGTTTTGCATTGCAAGCGAGGCAAACAGATCCATCCTGGGACACCCCCAACGACTGACCAGTTGCCAAAACGCCACTTCGCTTAGAGACCACTCTCCGGGATCGAGCAAGTGACGACTGAGAAAATCTGCTTGAACATTTATGACCTCTGCCACGTGAGCTGCTAATAGAGCTACCAGATGGACCTCCGCCCACTGAAACAGCAGCAACGCCTCTCGCTCCAATGGTAGGCTCCTTGTCCCTCCTTGCTGATTGACCTAGCACTGCAAAACAGAGGAAACATCAATGTGCAGGACGAATAGGAATATGGAAATAGGCTTCTGTAAGATCTAGAGAAGTCAGAAACTCCCCGGACAGTACCGCAACAATGACAGACCCTAAAGTCTCCATACGAAACGAGGGCACCTTGAGAGCTCGACTGACCGCCTTGAGCTCTAAAACGGTCGGAAGGAACCCTCTTTCTTCGGTACCAGAAAGTAAACGGATGACACCAAGATTTCCAACAGAGTGGACACCCCGGAGGGTGTGGAAAACATGAAAAAAGATCTGAAGAAGCTAGAAGAATGGTCTAACGTTTGGCAATTAAAATTCAATGCGAAGAAATGCAAAGTGATGCACTTGGGGAGTAGAAATCCAAGGGAGACGTATGTGTTAGGAGGGGAGAGTCTGATAGGCACGGACGGGGAGAGGGATCTTGGGGTGATAGTATCTGAGGACCTGAAGGCGACGAAACAGTGCGACAAGGCGGTGGCAGTAGCTAGAAGATTGCTAGGCTGTATAGAGAGAGGAGTGACCAGCAGGTTTTAATGCCCCTGTATAAGACGTTGGTGAGGCCCCACCTGGAGTATTGTGTTCAGTTTTGGAGGCCGTATCTTGCGAAGGATGTTAAAAATATGGAAACGGTGCAAAGAAAAGCTACGAGGATGGTATGGGATTTACGTTCCAAGACGTATAAAGAAAGGCTTGCTGACCTGAACATGTACACCCTGGAGGAAAGGAGGAACAGGGGTGATATGATACAGACGTTCAAATATTTGAAAGGTATTAATCCGCAAACGCACCTTTTCCGGAGATGGGAAGGCGGTAGAACGAGAGGACATGAAATGAGATTGAAGGGGGGCAGACTCAGGAAAGATGTCAGGAAGTATTTTTCCACGGAGAGGGTGGTGGACGCTTGAAATGCCCTCCCGCGGGAGGTGGTGGAGATGAAAACGGTAACGGAGTTCAAACATGCGTGGGACATGCATAGAGGAATCCTGTGCAGAAGGAATGGATCCTCAGAAGCTTAGCTGAAATTGGGTGGCGGAGCAGTTGGGGGGAAGAGGGGGTGGTGGTTGGGAGGCAAGGATAGGGGAGAGCAGACTTATATGGTCTGTACCAAAGCTGGTGATGGGAGGCGGGACTGGTGGTTGGGAGGCGGGAAATACTGCTGGGCAGACTTATATGGTCTGTGCCCTGAAAAGGACAGGTACAGATTCAAGGTAAGGTATACACATATGAGTTTGTCATGGGCAGACTGGATAGACCATGTAGGTCTTTATCTGCCGTCATCTACTATGTTACTATGATGCTGTTCCGCCAAAGGGACTGGACAAATTGCTCGGAGGTCCAGAAGTCTGCAAAGAGTATCTCTGATGGCTCTGGCCTTGATACAAGAACGGCAAGGAGATTGTAGGAAAGCATCTGACAAAGGATGAGCAAACTCTAAGGCGTACCCGTCTCGAATAACCTCTAGTACCCACTGGGCCCACCGCCCTTGAAATTGTGTCAACCGGGCACCTACTTGGACTAGAGGCTGGCCTGCAAACCTTCATTGTTGAGGATGGAAGGAGGAGGAAAGGGAATTCCCTGCCTCCCGACCTTCTCTACGACCTCCCCAAAAGGACCGAGTCCTTTGGAAAAACCTGGAGAGTTGCACCGGAAAAACTCTGCCCGGCCGATAACGACGAAAATCACGGCCTCTACCACGACCTGAAAAACTGCCTTGGCCAGAACCTCTGGGACGATCTTCAGGCAATCTTGGAACCTTAGCCTCACCCAGGATATGCACCAGCTTGTCTAATTCGTCACCAAACAGAAAAGAACCCTTAAAGGGAAAGTTACTAAGCTTGGACTTAGAAGCCGCATCCGCAGACCAGCCATGCAGCCAAAGAGTACGACGGGCCGCGACGGAGAGAGCCATAGACTTAGAAGAAGCCCGAAGCAAATCATAAAGAGCATCTGCCAAAAAGGCCGAACCCATTTCCAACTTTGCCACTTCAGCATCAACAGCTGAAAGATCATCTGAAGAATGGTCCAAAACTCTTTCTGACCAGCAGAAACAAACTCTCGCTACTAAGGACCCACAAATTGCAGCCTGTACTTCCAGAGCAGAAACAACAAAGGAATTCATCAGCAAGGAATCAATACAGCGATCCTCTCGCAGCACCATTCCACCGTCCACGGGAACCGTGTTTCGTTTGGTAACCGCGGAAACTACCGTATCCACTACTGGAGGGCGCAAAAGGTCTTTATCTGAGTCAGGAACCGGATAAAGCCTGAGCATAGATCTAGATCTAGCAAGCCGAAAAGCAGAATCAGGAACCTCCCACTGAGCCTGAATAATATCCCTAATATCCTGATGCATAGGAAAAGACCTACCCTGCTCTGCGAATACCCTTGACCAGCAAACCCACCTTTCTAGGCTCGGCCACTTGTACATCTTGGTCATCAAAACACAAAGTAGAAGAAACCTGAGAAATAAGCTCCTGAAGGTCATCTTTATGAAAAATCCTTACCACCGAAGGATCCGCCCCCACAGGAAGAAATTCTGCTCCATCTTCTGTCTGTTTCAGTCCTCAGAAAATTGCTCCTCAGGTAACCATGCTTCCTCTTCTAAGGATGGCATTTCCTGATCAGGGGTAAAAAAAAAAATCCTGTTCTGCCTCCACAGAGTGTCTGACCCGTTTTACAGCCAAAGAGGAGCCCTCCAGAGATCTTTTTCCTAGAGGGTCCACAGGAGCAGCTTTGTGCAGCAGAAAGGCTTGGTACATCTGTACCACGAATTCAGGAGGAAATCCTCCTTCACCCGCTGACAAAACGGGAGTGTGAGCAGTAGGCAGAGGCACAGCAGTCAGAGAGGCCTGGGGCACAGCACTCGGCGAGACATATAAAATGGCGGCATTTCCCGCCGAAACCGGCACCGGAAGCAAGGGAGATGTGACCGCCGCTAAAACGCCCAAATTGGATCCAAAATGGCCGCTGGATAGGACGCCGAGACTAAAGCTCCCCAAACAGAATATAAACTTTTTCCTGCTCAAACTAGTTTTCGATAAACTTACATTTTTGGTGTTTGTGGAATGCCGAAGAGGAAGGGGAAACCGAGGGGACCCCTTCCTCCCAAGGTGGAAACCCCTGCTCTTCGTCAAACATCTATCTTGGCGTTCCTGGCTTCCACTCCGACGGGCACATCCGCTGCCGGTGCTGGGGAGAGCACCAGCTTGGAGAGTGATTTTTCACTCAGCCCTGCAGGCCCTTTGACTCCTCCGTTTCCGCAGCCGACCGGAGTTGTAGTACCGGAGAAGGAGAATCCTAAATCTCTGAAGGAGAGAAACTCCGGAAGAATCCATAGAGGTGTGGGGAAAAATGGAGGAAACCCAGCGAACTCAGGCGGTCCCGACGCAAGCCTATTCTGCAGCACAAGCTGAAACAAATTTGTTGTTGGTGGGGACACAGCCACTGATAAGACCTGCCGTAATATCGCTGGAGACTATTTGGACTGCGGTGGAAAGCCTCCACAAGGTCTGTTTATCTTTTATTTCTGTATCTTTGAATAATTCCACACAAGTAAAAGCTATAAAAACTGAACTTGAAACTATTTCTGCTAAACAATTAAATATGGATGGAGAGTTGAGAAAATTAAAAGAAGTTCAAACTCAAGTAGTTGGAGATAAATTGTTGACATTGAGAAAAATTGAAAAACTTGAAAATTCCATGAGAAATCAAAATCTGAGAATTTTGAATTTTCCTTTGAAGAAGTTAATATCACCCAAGGAGATGTTTTTTAAATTCCTAAGAGAGGAGTTTTAAGTATTCTGAACAGATGTATCCTCCTGTTCATAAAATTTACTACTTGCCAATTAAACAGGAAAAGTTACAACAAAGTGAGAGAGAAATTCAACATCACTCAAAGGATCAAGCTGAGGACTTGGATTTAACTACTTTTCTAGAACAATCCATTGAAGAGGAAAAAAAAAAAAAAGAGATCTACATTAACTGTGAAATTTGTTTTCCTCCAAGATAAGGAAGCTTTGTTGAAATTTTATTTTCAGAGAACTAAAATAGATTTCTTAGGAGGGAGAATTCTTATTTTTCCTGATGTATCAAAATGGACACAATTGCGTAGAAAGAAGTTTCTGGAATTAAGAGAGGATGTAAATTTGTTGCAAGCCAAATTTCAACTGCGTTTTCCATGCAAATGTTTGGTAATATTCAAGGATAAGAAATATATTTTTTATGAGGTTGAACAACTTTCTGATTTCATAAAGGCCAGGAGGCAACCGAGACAACCCTCATAGTAAATTGGCCTATAGTATAACGAGAAGCTAAATGTTTGTTTTACTTTTTTTTTTTTTTATTACCAACTCCTCTTGGTTAATGTGTAGGTCATCTTGGATCGTTAATTTGTGGACTATTTGAGCGAGGAGTTAAGCTGATTTATTTGTTTAAAATATTACCTGTAGACAAAATTGTTTCCAGTGCTCTGTAATATTGCCTCAAAGATATTTATCTTTGTAAACCTAATGTTAAAATGAATAAATAAATAAATAAACGCCCAAATCGGACCTCCTCCTCCCGCCGACGGCGCTGACGATTTCATGGCCCCTGCTCCACTAAAACCTCTGCAGCGGTGTAGAATTTACATACCCTGCTCACACCAAGACCCCATCGCTGACAGATGGAACACCAGCAAAGTTTTTCTGACATCGCTGACAGCTGTTCACAGACAAAGAAGCAAAGGCGCATTTTTTAAAAACACAGGAAAAACAACAAAGGAGCTGCCCTGCTTGCTTAAATCAAATTCAAATGTGGTTCTGTTTGCAAACAGCAGACTGGTTGGCCTTTTTTTTTTTTTTTTTTTTTTTTAAGTAGCTGCCTCTCCCTGCCTCCAAAGCTCTTCCGGTGAAGAGCTTGAGGAAACTTTTTTTTTTTTTTTTTTAAAGAATGCTAGCTTTCCAGTTAACTAAAGAAGCCCAGCACCAAAAATATCAGGGAGGATATGGGAGGAGGGACTCCCCCCCCCCCCCCCCGAGTGTAACACCACCTGAGGCACTAAGAGACCCCCAAGGGCCACTGCCTCTGTGAAACAGGTTTTTTTTAAGATGCACAGAACTAATTCAGCTATACAAAGAACCTTTTACCACAAAGAGAAATAAAGTACAGAATAGAAAAAAGACTGAGACTGAAGGGCTCACCACCTTCCACCTGCTGGAGACTGAGATTACTGGATCTTTTTCTAGCTGGCAAGGGCTCTTATTGGCTCGCTAGAGTCACAGTTTTTTTGCAGAGGGACGCTAAGGAACACAGTTTATTAAAATTTGCTATACCGCCAATGCTATCTTGCAAATCTAAGCAATTTACAAACTAAACATGTTTAATATCACCAGAATTCTTCACTCCTCATCTATTAACAAGATCAACTATCTGAAATAACAAAGTCCTCAAAAACTTATGAATGCTTATAATCAGTTAAACATCTGAGTAGATAGTAAATAATGCTACCATCTTGCAGCTTAGTAGGTAAACAACGATGAAAAAGCAAAGATTAGGAATTGGTTATTGGACAGAAAACAGAGGATACGGATAAATGGTAATTTCTCACAATGGAGGAGGGTGAACAGTGGAGAACCTCGGGGATTTGTATTGGGACTGGTGTTATTTAACACATTTATAAATGATATGGAAATTGGAACGAGTGAGGTGATTAAATGTGCAGTTGATACAAAACTATTCAAGATTTACACGTGCGGACTGTGAAATATTGCAGGAAGACTTTACGAAATTGGAACATTGGGCGTCCAAATGGCAGATGAAATTTAATGAGGACAAATGCAAGGTGATGCACATTGGAAAGAATAATCTGAATCACAAGTTACCTATGCTAGGGTCTACCTTAGGGGTCAGAACTGAAGAAAAAGATCAAGGTACTGTTGTAGATAATACGATGAAACCTTCTGTTCATTATGTGGCGGCAGACAAAAAAGCAAACAGGATGCTAGGAATCATTAGGAATGGAGATGGTGAATAAGACCAAAAATACTATAATGCCTCTGTATCACTCCATGGTGCGTCCACACCTTGAGTATTGCGTTCAGTTCTGGTCACTGTATTTCAAAAGAGATATAGCTTAATTAGAAAAGGTTCAAAGACGAGAGACCAAAATGATAAAGGGAATGGAACTCCTCTTCTATGAGGAAAGGTTAAAGAGGTTAGAGCTCTTCAGCTTGGAAAAGAGACGTCTACTAAATCCTAAGTGGTGTAGAATAAGTAGAAGTAAATCTATTTTCTACTTGTTCCAAAAGTACAAAGACTAGGGACACTCAAGGATGTTACATGGAAATACTTTTAAAACAAATAGGAGGAAATATTTTTTCACTCAATGAATAGTTAAGCTCTGGAACTCTTTGCCGGAGGAAACAGCGGTTAGCTTATCTGGGCTTAAAAAAGGTTTAGACAAATTCCTGGAGAAAAAGTCCATAGTCTGCTAATGAAATAGATATGGGGAAGCTACTGCTTGTCCCGGGATTGGTTGAATGTTGCTGCTAATTGGGTTTCTGCCAGGTACTTGTGACCTGGCTTGGCCACTGTTTGGAAAATAGGATAATGGGCTAGATGGACCATTGGTCTGACCCAGTATGGCTACGCTTATGTTCTTATGTACCTATTGCAAATCTTCTCTGAGGGCAGCAGGCCTTATATTCTCACAACTGGGGTAACATGATCCCGCACTGCCCAGTCCAGAGCTTTTAACAAGCTTTAAACGAGCTTCTGTAGAGCATGAGGCATGCTCCCCTGCACATGCATGAGTGCCTTCCCACCTGCTGCAAGAGCATGGTTACCACAGTTAAATACAGTACAGTAAAGTAAAACAATGCGCAGACCCTCTTATGGCTGCATGTTTCTGACTTGGAGCCGATGGTTCAGCAGAGGTTGGTGGATGCCCCCATGCTGGGGGGATAAGCTTTTTGGAGAGAAGGTTGAGAAGGTCACTGACCAAATTAAAAAACATACTGACACCATCTCTTCTGTCTCCCGCCGAGCGCCTTCTGCATCAGACTCCTCTTCCAAAAGGTCTTTTGTCAATTCGAGAAGGGGTACCTACTACTCTGAGGCACAGGTATGCCACCTCCTCTCACCAGCCTGCTCAGGCTCAGCCCCAGCACATTCATTCCCGTCAGCAGCATGCGCATAAGGCACCTGCTGCTCCCCAAAGCAGAGGACAAGCTTTTGACTAGCTCCATCACAGCATAGCCGCTGTCAAAGCATCTGTCCTGGACGACTTGCTGGTCTGGGGGGTGGCTGAAGTTTTTCCACCAAAGGTGGTCCCTTATAACCTCCGACAGGTGGGTTCTCCATTTAGACCATCTCAGATACACCCTACATTGGTGTCAGAAACCTCCAAATTGCCTACAGCGAGCTCATGACTTCAGCTCTCAGCACATGCAGGTACTTGCAGAGGAACTCTCAGCCCTTCTGAAGGTCCATGCGGTTGAGTCTGTTCCACCAGGGGAAGAAGGGCGGGGATTCTTTCTATTCCAGGTACTTCCTTGTGCAGAAGACATGGCGGATGCTTCCCATTCTAGACCTAAGGGCCCCGAACAAATTCATAGTCAAAGAAAAGTTCAGGATGGCTTACCTAGGCACCCTTCTCCCTATGATTCAGGAAAACAATTGGCTATGCTCTCTGGACTTAAAGGATGTATGTATTCACATCCTGATACTTCCAGCCCACCGGACGTATCAACGATTTCAGCAGGGAACACATCATTTCCAGTACTGCGTTTTGCCCTTTGGCCTCGCGTCAGCTCCCATGGTATTTACCAAATGTCTAGCGGTAGTTGCAGCATCATGATAGAGGTATATAAAATAATGAGTGGAGTGGAACAGGTGGATGTGAAGCGTCTGTTCATGCTTTCCAAAAATACTAGGACTAGGGGGCATGCGATGAAACTACAGTGTAGTAAATTTAAAACAAATCGGAGAAAACGTTTCTTCACACCAATTGTATTCTTTACCCTGGTATGGCAATGCCATAACAGATCTTTGTAAGCCACATTGAGCCTGCAAATAGGTGGGAAAATGTGGGATACAAGTGCAATAAATAAATAAACTCTGGAATTCGTTGCCGGAGAAAGTGGTGAAGGCGGTTAGCTTGGCAGAGTTTAAAAAGGGGTTACACGGTTTCCTAAAGGTCAAGTCCATAAACCACTACTAAATGGACTTGGGAAAAATCCATAATTCCAGGAATAACATGTATAGAATGTTTGTACGTTTGGGAAGCTTGCCAGGTGCCCTTGGCCTGGATTGGCCGCTGTCATGGACAGGATGCTGAGCTCGATGGACCCTTGGTCTTTTCCCAGTATGGCATTACTTATGTACTTATGTACTACGCAGACTGGGAGTTCATGTGTTCTCTTATCTCGACGACTGGCTGGTGAAAAGCACGTTGGAGGACGGTGCGCGAGAGTCCAAGCAGAGGACTATTTGGGTTGTCGAGTTACCAGGGTTCACTTTAAACTACCTCATGTTCAACCTGTCCAGTAATTGAAATTCACTGGAGCCCTGCTCGATACGCAGAAGGTTCAAGCCTTCCTCCCAGGACCGAGAGCAGACACTCTAGTCGCACTACTACTACTACTAAACATTTCTAAAGCACTACTAGGGTTACGCAGCGCTGTACAATTTAACATGGAAGGACAGTCCCTGCTCAAGGAGCTTACAATCTAAAAGACAGGTGTACAATCTAAAGAAAAGTGTACAATCTAAAAGACAAGTGTCTTCTCAGGTTCAAGCTTCTCAGCAGGTCACGGCTCGGCAGATGTTGAGGTTGTTGGGACACATGGCATCCACAGTTTGTGACACCCATGACACCCCTTCACATGAGAACTACCCAGTGGATCCTAACCTCTCAGTGCTGCCTGGTCACACGAGTTCTGGAAAATGTCATCCCAGTGTCCCCAGAGCTTGCTCGCTCTCTGTTGTGGTGGACCATTTGATCAAATTTGAGTATGGAACTTCCATTCCAAATTCCTCAGCCACAAATGTGTTGACGACGGATTCATCTCTTCTGGGTTGGGGAACTTATGTAGATGGGCTTCACACTCAAGGTGCTTGGTCCGCCCAGGAATCGGTTCTCCAGATCAATCTCTGGAGCTCCGGGCAATCTGGAATGACCTAAAGGCTTTTGGAGATCGACTGTCTAACCAACTGTACTCATTCAAACGGACAATCAGATTATGCCCTCTGTCAGGAGGCCGTCTGTATGTGGCGTTGGGCTTGCCACCATGGTATGTTCCTTTGAGCCACTTATCTGGCGAGCAACAACTACAGGCTGGCCGACAGACTGAGCAGGGTTATGCAACTGCACTAGTGGTCTCTCAACATGGGCATTATCCAAGAGATCTTCCGAGTGTGGGGCACTCGCTTGGTGGATCTCTTTGAAATGCTACTGAATCAGAAAGTTCTGTTCCAGCCTCCAGGACCACGACAGACTAGTGTCGGATGCCTTCCTCCTTCACTGGGGGGACAGGTCTTCTGTAAGCGTATCCTCCCATTCCTCTCGTGGGGAAGACTTTGCTGAACATAAGCAAAACTGTGGGACCACGATTCTGATCACGCCTTACTGGCCTCGGTAGATCTGGTTCCCTCTTCTTCTGGAGTTATCCTCCAAAGAACAGTGGAGATTGGAGTGTTTTCCGACCCTCATCACGCAGAACGAGGGATCTCTTCTGCATCCCAACCATCAGTTTCGGGCCCTCACAGCCTAGATGTCGGGAGCCTAGAATTTGCTTCCTTGGGTCTTCCAGGGGTGTCTCCTGGGTCTTGCTGTCTTCCAGGAAAGAGTCTATTAAGAGATGTTACTCTTTTAAATGGAGGAGGTTTGCTGTCTGGTGTGACGGCAATGCCCTAGATCCTATTCTCTTACCTACACAGACCCCTCTTAATACCTTCTACACCTATCTGAATCAGTCTTTTGATCATGCAATGACTTAGCTTTTATAACGGCTTTTACAACAGCACAGCTCTGTGACGTTATAAAAACTAAGCCATCAATAATCACTGCATGATCAAAAGACTGTGTGAAAGAATACAGGAGATAATTGTCATTTTTATACAAAAAATCATAAAGAAAATATTTTGAGGAAAATTATACAAAAAAAATATTTTAAAAGGGTGGTGGAGGTGGTGAGACTTACGATATGAAAACCCAGTGTATCTTTAGAGAAGAATAAGTTAAACATGGCACTTAACTGAAGTCTTTCCTCCACATTCTTCACTAAGTGGTAGAATGTTTATATTTTAAGTGTGCTATTTAGAAAATAGGATTTTAAAAAATATATGTTCAAGGACTATCAGAGGGCCTGTATGGTTGGTGAGAGTTAGGGAGAAGTCCTTGCTCAAGGGTCCCTGGCTTGGATCTTCGGTCTTTAACTGGAGATCTCTAGTCCAGGGATCACCAATTTAGGGAGTTTGTGTCTCAGGAGTTTTACTTCCATTAACATAAATGGATAGTGAACCTTTAGGACTGGAATTTAAGTTGCTGTTAAGAGGTGAAAAGAATAAACATTGCTTTAAAGTTTAGCATACTTTTTTGCAGTGGAATTAGTTCTGTTTGAAGATCTTTTTCACACATTTATATGGAAAACGTGCTAAATTTAAAAGCAATTATTATACTTTTTTTTCAGTGCAAAAATTTATAATATGTGAAATAACACCAGCACTGAAAAATGCATTATAAAACATAACCAAAAAAATGTATGATACAGCTAGCATGCTTTATTAGATCAAGGTCATAAAGACAAATTTCTGAATAAGTTCTTTTGTAAAGCAGAAAATACTTCACTAGCAAGCAGACTAATAAAATAGGGCAAATCTGTCTAGACAGCAATAGCTGGTATTGCAACAAAGAAGAGCCCTGAAGCAAGTTGAACTACTTATGACAAGCTGCATCAAACTCAATTGAAATGAAACCAAGAGCATCTACCAGAGCATTTTAATTTAAAAACCACACGACTAATGACTGAGTCCACATACAATCAAAGATTTTTTTTAATTCTTTATTCACCGACCAATGTTTCTCAGAAATCTGATAACTTAATGGGTTCATTCTTGAGTCTACACAGACTGCAGATCAGTTGTGTCAAGACTATTACCATCTGTCCATATTTGGTACTTGAACATAGTAATCTAACATGATACAAAAATGTATAAACTTAAGGATATGAGTAACATACAGTTCAGATGAGTAATTTTGAAAATATAGTAAAGGAGATTTGATGGCAGCTGGAGAAAACAGATGACACTGTCTTAATATTCCCATCAAAATACTTTACTGTTACATTGCAGGTTCAATTGGCCCAAATGAATTATAGCTGGCCTCTGGAGAATAAACAATGGAAACAGTTATTGTAAATAATTAAATAAAAGTAGATATTCAACAGAATTAAGTAAGGGGAATCAAATGGTCCTACTGCTGATCGATGTTTCTGCTGCATTTGACACTGTAGACCAAAGCTCAACAAATATTAGATGCCAGGTTGCCACAGTGCCTAGAAATTGGCACCCGCGATTTCGTGCCCTAAAATTTTTATTACTAATTTTTGTGCTTAAGAGGTCCTTTTACTAAGCTGTGGGGAAAAAAGGCCCTGCAGTAGCGGCTTGGGCCGTTTTTCATGTGCACCGGGGCCCTTTTTACCGTAGCAGGTAAAAAGCCCCCCCCCCCCCCCAAAGTGGCCACGCAGTAACTTAACCCTTACTACGTGGTCTCTTCCCACCTGTACATGGAAGCATTCTTCTCACACCCATTCCTAAGGACCTGAAAATAAAAACTGAAGTCATCTCCAATTATCGCCCAGTGGCAACTATCCCATTGCTCGTCAAAACAATGGAAAGTGTGGTCAACAGTCAATTAACTGATCACTTGAATAACTTCTGCATCCTACATAGCTCACAATCGGGCTTCCGTTCACAGTATAGTACAGAAACAGTATTGGTTACCCTCCTGGCAAACTTTAAACAATATCTACTGAGAACAAAGTGTTACTTCTTCAATTTGATATGTCCAGTGCGTTTGACATGGTGGATCATAATCTCCTCCTTCACCTGTTGGTTACATTTGGTATAGCTGGTAACATGTTTAATTGGATTAAGGGCTCTCTGACAATGAGAACGTACAGTGTCAAATACAAATCTAAAATCTCTACACCGTAGAAAGCTTATTATGGAGTACCTCAGGGCTCACCCCTTTCCCCTACTCTTTTCAACATCATGCTGATTCCTCTTGCGAAAACCTTATCTGCACTTGGCCTCAACCCATTCATCTATGCGGACAACGTGACCATCTATATCACTTTCAAAACCACACTAGCTGAAATCTCCGACACAATAACTGCTAGTTTTTCCGTCATGGATTCATGGGCTACAGCGTTTCAGTTCAAATTCAATAAAGAGAAAACGCAGTGTCTAATCCTTTCGTCACAGCTTCACTCATCACTAAGGATTACACTCTTCCGGTCTCAAAACGACTGAAAATCCTTGGTGTCTTGTTGGATAATCACTTGCTACTGGACAGCCAAGCTCAACTCATCACAAAAAGAATGTTCCACTCCATGTGGAGACTGAGGTGTCTCAGGCAATTCCTCACAAGGGAGCTCTTCCGAACCCTTACTCACTGGTTGGTTCTATCACATATTGACTACTGCAGTGGAATTTACGCAGGTTGCCGAAATTTCATTCTGAAAAAGCTCCAGACTGCTCAAAACACAGCTGCAAGGCTAATATTAGGCAAGTCATGCTTTGATCTTGCTCAGCCGCTTCATTTTAACCTACACTGGCTCCCCATTATAGACCATATTACCTTCAAAATCTGCTCATTGGCTCACAAGTTAATTTATGGGGAAGCCCCTGCTTACATGCTAGATTTAATTGATCTGCCATCCAGAAATTCTTCGGTAACTGCTTGATCCCACCTTAATCTACACTATTCAAACTGAAAGTCAGTTAAATATAAACTGCTTTTTTCATCATCTTTCTCCTACGTCAGCCCAGTCTTGGAATGTTCTACCAAGGCATCTAAAGGAGATTGAAGATCACCAGCTATTCAAGAAATCATTAAAAACATTTTTATTCGAGAAAGCTTATACTACCAATTAACGCTTAATCCCTATCTCTAATTGTCTATACTCGTTTCCTACTCCAACCTACTCAAGCATCCTTGTCTAATCCTCCTGTTCTTTCCCATCTTTCTGACTTGTCATGTTATTACCCTCATTGCATTGTAACCTTTTGTAGCATTGTAAGCCACATTGTGCTCGCTCTAGTGGGAAAATGTGGGGTATAAATGTACTACAAATAAATAAATAAAAGAAGCTTAAAAACCTTCTTCTTCCCAAAGACTGCTATATAATATTCACCGATCACCGACCTCCAAATGGACTATAGAAATATCAAATTTAACACAGACTATACTCTCACCACATAATAAGTACATAAGTAATGCCATACTGGGAAAAGACCAAGGGTCCATCGAGCCCAGCATCCTGTCCACGACAGCGGCCAATCCAGGCCAAGGGCACCTGGCAAGCTTCCCAAACGTACAAACATTGTATACATGTTATTCCTGGAATTGTGGATTTTTCCCAAGTCCATTTAGTAGCGGTTTATGGACTTGTCCTTTAGGAAACCGTCCAACCCCCTTTTAAACTCTGCTAAGCTAACCGTCTTCACCACTTTCTCCGGCAACGAATTCCAGAGTTTAATTACACATTGGGTGAAGAAACATTTTCTCCGATTTGTTTTACATTTACTACACTGTAGTTTCATCGCATGCTCCCTAGTCCTAGTATTTTTGGAAAGCGTGAACAGACGCTTCACATCCACCTGTCCAACTCCACTTATTATTTTATATACCTCTATCATGTCTCCCCTCAGCCGTCTCTTCTCCAAGCTGAATAGCCCTAGCCTCCTTAATCTTTCTTCATAGGGAAGTCGTTCCATCCCCGCTATCATTTTAGTCGCCCTTCTCTGCACCTTTTCCAATTCTACTATATCTTTCTTGAGATGCGGCGACCAGAATTGAACACAATACTCAAGGTGCGGTCACACCATGGAGCGATACAACGGCATTATAACTCCTCACACCTGTTTTCCATACCTTTTCCTAATAATACCCAACATTCTATTCGCTTTCCTAGCCGCAGCAGCACACTGAGCAGAAGGTTTCAGTGTATTATCGACGACGACACCCAGATCCCTTTCTTGGTCCGTAACTCCTAATGTGGAACCTTGCATGACGTAGCTATAATTCGGGTTCTTTTTTCCCACATGCATCACCTTGCACTTGCTCACATTAAACGTCATCTGCCATTTAGCCGCCCAGTCTCCCAGTCTCGTAAGGTCCTCTTGTAATTTTTCACAATCCTGTCGCGATTTAACAACTTTGAATAACTTTGTGTTTCAGCAAATTTAATTACCTCGCTAGTTACTCTATGACATCATATCTTTCCAACAAGAATTGTATTTACCCATTAGACTATTTATAAAAATGTAACTGTCATTCCACTAATGTTATAAACTGCACTGAACCCTAGACAGGGAATATTAGTGGTATATAAGACCTAAATTGAATTGAATACACACCACACATTCCTGCAAACGTACAAATGTAAAGGCCCTTAGGTTCTGCTTTCTACATGCACAGCAGAGACCTCTAATGACTCTACCAAGTTATGGAAAACTTATGTTTCTTACCTGATCATTTTCTTTTCTTTAATCCCAACAGATCAATCCATGCTGACCTGAGCTGTCCGATTCGCGATTCAAATCAATTCGCCGATTCATTTATTCATTTTGAGTGAATCAATTCAAATTGATTTGTTTTAGGAAAAATTGGGACTTTCTCCACCTCCTCCTGCCACTGCTTCTCTAGAGTAGAAGCAACAGCGGCAAAAACTACAGGCCCAGACTCTGTATTGGCGCAGGCTGCCAGTCCTGCTTTCATGGATGTCCCATTTTCTGTTCCAGGGCACAGCCAACAGCCTGCACCAATGCAGAGTCCAGCCCCACGATGAGTTTAGCTTTTTTTGCCACTGCTGTTGCTTATCTAGAGAAGCAAAGGCAGGGGTGTCAGGGCGAGGGACAAAGAGGTGACAGAGACTGGATGGGTGGGGAGAGGAGGGCTGATGCTGGATGGCAGGAGGGAGAGGAGAGCAAACGCTAGATGGAAAGGGGGAAATGGGACTTGATATACCGCCTTTCTGAGGTTTTTTTGCAGCTACATTCAAAGCAGTTTACATATATTCAGGTACTTATTTTGTACCAGGGGCAAGGGTGGGTTAAGTGACTTACCCAGAGTCACAAGGAGCTGCAGTGGGAATTGAACTCAGTTCCCCAGGATCAAAGTCCACTGCATTAACCACTAGGCTACTCCTAGTGGGAGTAGCCTAGAGGGAGAGGAGGGCAGATACTAGATGGAAGAAGAGAGAGGAGGGCAGTCAGTAGATGGAAGGAGAGAGAGGAAGAAGACACACCCTGAATGTAAGAGGGGAGAGAAGGACGGCAGAGACACACACCCTGAATGTAAAAGGGGAGAAGAGGGTGGAGAGAAGCACGAAAGATGAAGGGGAAAGAGAAGGACAGATGCTGAATGGAAGGGGCGAGAAGCACAGCAGATAGATGGAAGGAGGAGAGAGGAGGGCAGAAGCTGAATATAAGGGGGCAGAGGAGGAAGGCAAAAGCTTGATGGAAATGGGGCGGAGAGGGCAGAAGCTGGATGAAAAGGGGGTAGATGCTGGATAGAAAAGGGGCAGGGGAAGGGGCAAATGCTAGATGGAAGGGGAAGAGAAGGAGGGCAGACACTGATTGGAAAGGGGGAGGCGAGAGGAAGGGCGAACAAGAGAAAAGGAAGGAAGATGCTGGTCCTAGAGGAGGAAGGACGCTGAACAGAGGAGGGATAGGGACATAGAGTTGCGATACTGGACATAGGAAACTGGGATAGGGACACAGAGGGGTGCTGCTGGACATGGCAAGAATAAAGATACAGAGAGGGGTGATGCTCAATGTGGCAGGAAGATAGGGGCAGGGACACAAGGGGAGTTGAATGACGGGCAGGGACAGAAATGTCAAATGAAACAGGAGACCCTGACAACAGAGTTAAGAGAAGACAGAGGAAAACGGAAACCAGAGACTAGGACCAACACGATTACAAAAATTAAAAGACCAGATAAAGGTAGAAACTGAATTTTATTTTCTGTTTAATGATAGTAGCCTTAAAGAACTGAACCAAATCAAAAACATTTTGGCCGAGTCAGGCAGTGCTGACTTTTTGATTTAGAATACTCACAGCTTTTGGAACAGAAGGATGGTTAGCCTGCTTGTGATAAGACAGTGGTAGGAAGAGACATCCTTTGAAGGGAAAATGTATAAATACCAAGCCCAGCAAGGGAGCCTTGTCTTTGGCTCCAGCTCCAACTTTCCTGGCCAATATACCACTACTGCAAGGGGGAAGGGGCTTGACTCTATCCACCCCATCTAATGTCCATCTGACTAAGAGGAAAATGATCTTTAGCTATCCAAGTCACTGCTTCTGCAAATAGGAGTGAAGTACATCTAAAAGAGTAAATACAGATGCAGCATCTGAGAGCTGGGACAGAGAACCAGCTCAACGCCATTATATACAGAAGTAAAGGAAAAAAAAAAAAAGAGTAAAAACATAAAACCTAAAGAAACAGGCCAGAAGACTCCAGCAGCTGTGTGTCCCCATTGGGGAAGGGATCACGTACAAGGCCTTTGTATCTAATGGCTCACAGAGCCCTATCACCTTACAGAGACTTACAAAGCAATTCTCTTCTGAAGAAAGATCCAGAAAGAGCAAAGCTGCAAAGCACATTTACTATTACCACGGCATAGAAGGATTGTGTTTAGCCCCATCCCAGTGCATTCCAGAATGCACCAGGCAGGGGCTGGGCAAGCCAATTTGTTCTCAGCTGGCTCAGAGACAGGACGGAGGAAGTATTGCTCCTGTCCTCCTGCCTCCAACATTTTAAGGTAAGGGGAGGGGAGTCACTAGACCACTAGCGTGTTTTTGTTCTGGGGTCAGGAGGTGGTCACTGGACCACCAGGGAATTTTTTTGTTTGGGGGGGGGGGGGGGCTCAGGAGGTGGTCCACTGGACCACCAGGGATTTTCAGCAAGCTGTCAAATGCAACCGATGCACAAAGGGGGGAATCCATGCATCATTTGCATGCAATCCCCTTTGTGCATTGGTCACTGTTTGCGACTTGGTAATTTTCTGTGCATCGGCCTCTAAGAGTGTACTTCTATAACTTGGCACCTTGATTTAGGCAGCACAATGGGACAGTGCAGTACATAGGGTTCTTGATGATACTGCTCCTCTCAAAGAAAAAAAAATTAGAAAAGTAAATAATCCTTGGTTTAGCGAGTCACTAGCAACAATGAAACAATCCTGTAGAAGACTGGAGCGAGATTAGAGGAAGAACAAAGGATAAGCAATCTTATTTAAATTGGAGAAAGAAAGAGAGAGCACGTATACCATGGTGGAGAGCAGTCACTGAAAAGCGGAGCTCCTACCCCTCCTTTTGTCTTACCTCCCTATTCTAGCAGCACTGGCACATTACCGCACCTTCGGATGCAGGTATTGAAGAGTGGCATTTTGGCACTTCATCAGAGGGAGAAATTCTGAGCGAGGAATATATGGTGGCAAAACCACAACCCAAGGACAAAGATCGGAGCAAAGCTCTTGAAAGCAACATGGCGGACTAGCAGACATTACCCAGCGCCTCCGTTTACTCTGCCTGGACTGCGGAGATCACCACGGAAGTCACTGCCACAGTGGAGGCAGTGCTCAATAAAAAATTACAAGCCATATTTGATCGGGGCAAAGGTGGCTCACGAGAGGCTGGACGGGTTTCATCTTGATTTAGACCACCTTCAGCAGCGAGTCAGCGATATTGAAGATGGTGTGGCAGAATCAGCAGGAAGGAGTCATTGCAGAAGCGCCTGGCAGAACTAGGGTTGAAACTGGATGATTTACAAAATCGATTTCGCCGCAACAACTTGAAGTTAATTGGGCTGCCAGAGTCTTTGAAAGACTGGTGTGCTTTCTGGAACACTGGATTCCTCAATCATTGCTGCTGAACAATGCCCATGGATCGTTGAGAATGGAGAGGATGCATCGGGTGGGACCCGCCGGCCACAATCTGAAAAACCTCGGACGGTTATCATGCAGATCCTGAACTATAGACATAAACAAGCTATTTTACAAGCGATACACTCTGGACGCTTGCTGCCTTATGAAGGGCAAAAGACTTTATGCTTTCAAGATTATTTGGCCAAGGTGGCTTTGGCTAGAAAGGCCTTCGCTCCTCTATGTGCAACTCTTTATGAGAAAAAAATAAAGTTTTCCCTCTCGTACCCTGTCAAGCTGAAGGTGCAGAGTGGGGGACAGAAGTTTTTGATTCTGTGGCCCTGGCTAAGGACTTTATTCAAACCCTCTCTTCCTCATCAACAAGATGAATACTGGTTTTTGTTTGGAGGAATGACACTTGTCAGTACTGGATTCCTGGGGGAATCATCAGGGACTTCACTGACAGTGACAATATGTATGAATTACTGCTATTAATTATTGTTCTTGCGGTTTGTGATAAGATACCAGAGTCTGCTTTAGAACTGTTTTGCACCCTGGGGGAGGGGGAGCAATCTTTTTTTTTTCTGCTCTACTTCTCTGCTACAGTGGCGTCAAATGGCAGACTTGGTTTGCAGATGCATTGCCTATCAATTTTGTTTTCTTTTCTTAAAGTTTCTTGCCAGAGGAGGGAGCATTGTCATATTATCTGATAAATATTTTAATGTTCAATAAGGGGGGAAGAGCTGTCTTAATGTGATGGGTTCCTATTTAAACCCAAAGGGAAAGGGAGTAAGGGATTTCTTGGCTGGTTGGTTGTTGGGGTTGTGATAGGTTGTGGGGGGAAGGAACAGATTTGGGGTGAGGGTGTTTAGGGTTCTGCTATGGTGGATGCAAGGTTGGGTATTTCTGTGGGCACTGAACTCTTTTAAAACAGACCACTTTTGGACTTAAATTATGTTTGTATTTTTTATTGTACTTGTTTACTCATTCTCTGGGTGGTTTTGGAATATGCTTCTTGGTGGATCTCTGTGAGGGAGGGTGTGGCACAGGGGTGCCCTCTCATTGGCCTCCTTTGAATTTGTTGAGAAAACACTCTCTGCTGTTTGAATTTCTTAGGGAGTAATGGCTAAACTGGTGTCTTGGAATGTTGGAGGTATCACTTTACCTATAAAATGAAGTAAAATTCTCCAGGTTAATAGGCAGAAAGCTCAAATTGTGATGCTTCAGGAAACCCACTTGACTTCGGTGGAACATAAAAAATTATGCAGATGGAGGGTTGGGGATTTCATGGAAGTTCCTACTTTTAATAGGAAGGCAGTGGTTATACTATTATTCCTTAAGGGTTTATTGGTTGAAAAAATCCGCAATATTATAGATCCCAAGGGCCGGTATATCTTTGCACATGTTGTTAAACAGGCAGCCAGTATTGCTAATATATATGCGCCCAACCAGTACGATAGGGGTTTCTTTCAAACTATTTACTACACATTTACATTCTTTTCACCAAATTCCAATTGTTATGGGGGGAGATTTTAATAATGCATTTGACTCCATGATGGATAGCTCTAATCCCGACCGTACAGAGCCAGTGAACTATACTCATGGAGTACCTCGGTTCTGTTCTTCACTTGATCTGCTGGACACCTGGCCATTTTTTCACCCTGGTGACAGGGACTTTACTCACTATTCCTGGGCTCATGACATGCAGTCCCATATAGATTACTTTTTGATTTCCATTTGTTGCTCTTCCTACTTGCGGCAGGCGGTTATTGGTCCTATTCAAGTATCTGATTATGCTATGATATGGATTACCCTTGACTGGACGGATGGGTCCAGAAGTAACTCATATTGGTAATTTCCCTAGGAACTTGTATTATGATTTTAAGTTTCATACTTATGTGACACAGCACAATGGAGACATTCTTGGGGAGAATCCTATACTTTTTTGGGAGGCTACAAAGGCAGTGCTATGAGGTGCTGTTATATCTTATTCCGTGCATAAGAAAAGAGCATGGGAAGTGGAGCTGATTCGCTTGAAAAAACAGGTGTGGAGAGAGAAACAGCTTTCTGGTATGCATCCCAATGCAATTACTAAAGCCCATCTTTTGGCCTCCCAGTCAGCTTTAAATCAACTGATCCAGTCTAAACCCCAAAATTCTTACACATACTATTGCTATTAATTATATAAACATGCCAATAAACAAGGCCAGCTGCCGGCGCGGTTGGTGAGGCAAATAAGGGGATCACGCCATGTGTCTCAGGTGAGGAACTCGGAAGAGCGTTATCAGCACACCAATGAGGGCATTAGTAATGTCTTTAAGGAGTTTTATGCAAAATTGGAGGAGTGGCCTAGTGGTTAGAGTGGTGGACTTTGGTCCTGAGGAACTGGGTTTGATTCTCACTGCAGGCACAGGCAGCTCCTTGTGACTTTGGGCAAGTCACTTAACCCTCCATTGCCCCAGGTACAAATAAGTACCTGTATATAATATGTAAGTCGCATTGAATCTGCTATGAGTGGGAAAGTGCGGGGTACAAATGTAACTAAAAAAAAAAAAATTGTATTCTCCTCCAGAGGATGTGGGTTTGGAGAATGAGGCCTACCTTGCTGGTCAATTACTCCCACATGTATCGGAATCCCAACAGGACAAACTTAATGCAGCTATAACTGAGGAAGAGGTGAGATGGGGTATCCGAGATAGCCCGCTTTCCAAGACCCTGGGTATGGACGGTCTGTCATCTGAATTTTATAAACTCCTGATAGAGGAGATTGCCCAGTGTTTAGCAGTGGTATTTAATTCTTACATATCTAATGGCGCCCTACCGGATACCTTATAGAAAGCTCAGATTGTGGTGCTGTTAAAACCGGGTAGAGACCCTCTTTGAGCGAATTCCTGCAGGCCCATATCGCTACTTCCACATGAAGCTAAACTTTTTGCAAACAAGGTTGAAGCCACATGAAGGTTTTGTTGTTCCTTCTTGTTCCTGGGATGAATCCTGTGGGTAGACATGGGGTCCCCTGGGTGTTCCCTCTGATTTCATTTGCCCTAAGATGAGGGTATGATTTGGATTGTTGGCATTTTGTCCTGGATGATTTGGTATAGGGTGACCGTTAAGACATTTTTTATGGCAACCTTTAAGACATTTTATTTCCATTTTGACATGACTGTGGTCGTGACCCCTCTTTGACTCACCTTATTTCCCGATGGTCAGCTTCTGAGCTGGCTCCTGTCTGTTCTTTCACCTTGCATTGTTCTTTCTTTCCTGTAGTGTTTCCACTTCCTGTGTGTTTCAAGCCTCACTTTGGTGTTGTGTGTTTCCTGCCTCTGTCCTGTAGTTGTAACATCATTAGTGAGGGCCTTTATAAGAAAGTGGTGGACTTTCATTCAAGGCATTTGCAATTCCAAAGGTCTCCAGCATTGCCTGCCTATAGCTTCAGCTCCAGTCCTGCTGTTCCTGTCTTGTTTGTTCCAGCCCTGCCTGCCTACAGCTTCAGCACCAGTCCTGTTGTTCCAGTCTTGTCTGTTTCAGCCCTGCCTGCAGCTTCAGCACCAGTCCTGTTGTTCCAGTCTTGTCTGTTCCAGCCCTGCCTGCCTACAGCTTCAGCTCCAGTCCTGTCTGTTCCAGCACTGCCTGCCTACAGCTTCAGCTCCATTCTTGCTTGTTAGTCCAGTCTTGGTTGGGGGGTTTTGCCTCCTGCTGCTGCTCGATGACAGTAGGCCAAGGGCTCACGTTGTTCCAGAGTCCATGACTGTTTGTTTAGAGCCTGAGATCATGACACATTTTTCATTTCTTTTATTGTATTACTGTTGACTGTTTTTCCTAGGAGATACAACTCATCAGTGGGATTCACCGGGATATGCAGCTCATTATTTGGATTTCCTTGGACATATGCTGCTGGTTTGGTGCACTACTGCATTTTATCTACGTTTTCTGTTACATTCTCTCTTTTATTTTATAAGGTATATATTAGCGAGGGCGATTGGAGTCTGGGCACACCGTCCAAAGTGACCTGCTCCTTTAGGTGGGAGTATGTTTAGTGGAGGGGTGGGGCAGGATGGGTGGGACAATAAGCCCTATACCGGTTGGTGGGAACTTTAATAATGTGATGGACCCAGCTCTGGATAGGTCACATCCTAAGGGACGTGATTTGATGTGAAAGCAGCAGGGAGTCTCCCTTTTATGTGAATCACTGGACTTGATGGATGGGTGGCAAATTCTCCTTCTGACTGAAAGGGATTTTACCCACATCCCACATGCACACTCCACAATGTCCAGAATCGACTACCTGTTGCTTTCAAGAGAGTTTTTCCCGTATGTGATGGAAGCTACTATAGGGCCGATTATTGTATCAGACCATGCTTGGGTGGAGATGCAAGTATGTTTTGTGGATGTTGCTGGGGAGCACCCTCATGGGAGATTTCTGATTGGACTTTATAAAGATGAAACATTTTTGCCCTTTTTACTCTCCAAATGGAAAATATATGCGGAAACCAATCAGACTCATAGGGATACTCCCATCCTTTTTTGGGAGGCTGCCAAAGCAGTATTAAGAGGCAAGGTGCTTGCCTATTCAAGCCATCAGAAAAAGGCTTAGTACTGCAAGATTTTGCATTTGGAGAGGCAACTAACAACTTTGCGGAGGCCTTATGGTCACCATCCTACTCTAGCCGCAAAGGCACAGTCATTAGGGGCTCAAAAGGCCCTAAACACCCTGGTACATCAATATGCTAGTAAATCGGCGGGTTACTATAAATATAAATTGTTTTGGTTTGCTAGTAAAAGTGGTAAACTGTTAACTAGGCTTATAAAGAAAAGTGCTGGACCTAGCTGTATTTTTACCCTGCGGGACACTGGGGGGAATTGTAGGCACTCTGATGCTGGGATCCTGTCAACATTGCATGAGTTTTAGTTTTCCTTATATTCTGAACCCGCAGAACCTCCTATGGACAGGAATGTCTACTTGGCCAGTCTTGATCTGCCAAGGGTGTCCACAGCTGAGGCTAAGATGTTTAGGGGCCCTTTTACTAAGGTATGATGAAAAATGGCCCGAGCTGGTGTAGACACATTTATTGGATGCACACAGGTCCATTTTTCAGTACCCCTGCAAAAAAGGCCTTTTATTTTGGGCCAAAAATGGACATGCGGCAAAATAAAAATCAGCGCGTGTCCCCCACTGACTTAGTGATAAGGTCACACATTAACCAGGCGGTAATTGTCAGCATGCATACACTGCCGATTACTGCCCGGTTTGCACCACACGGTAGTAAATAGAAATTATTTTCCGTTGTGCGTATTTGACACGTGTCAAAATTAGAATTACCATCTGGGGCATGCGGTAGCCAGGCGGTATTTCTAATTTGACGCACATTGTACATGTGTAGGCACCTACACACCTTAATAGAAGGGCCCCTTAATGCTTTAATCAGTCCTGAGGCGGTAGATTATGCCACTCAACAGAGCCCGTTGGGTAAGGCCCCGCACCCGGATGGGTTCAGGGGAGAATTTTATAAGCTGCTCAAAGATGAAATACTACCCATTCTGACAACCATTTTTAACACATATATAAAGCGGGATTTTATGCCAGCGGAGCTTAATTTGGCTAGGAACCTGGGAAGGATCTAGAGCAACCGGAATCCTATCGCCCTATTTCCCTGTTAAATTATGAGACAAAATTGTTGGCTAAAATTCTTTCAATACAGCTGGCTCAGGTGTTACCTTCCTTAATTACGGAGCCACAGGTCAGGGTTTGTAAGCGAAAGGACCATCTCTAAAAATATGAGAAAGATTTTGGTGGCTTTGGGATCCACTCACGTGGCGGATACCACCACACTGCTCATTAGTTTTGATGCTGAAAAAGCTTTTGATAGAGTGCAGTGGCGTAGCAAGACCTGACATTTTGGGTGGGCCCAGAGCTAATATGGGTGGGCACTATATATATATATATAGATAGATAGAGAGAGAGAGAGAGACATGAGTAGTGTTTCTTGCGATACTACAAAATAATGCCTTGCACTTGATGATGGATTTCTAAGTATTCTGCCCAACAGCTGCCCTGCATCAACATAAACCACTTACTTAATGTGAAAAAAATTTTAATAGTGCCCACCAGGCCCCAGCAAGCTTAATTTAAGAAAAAAAGCATTTGCAATTTTATTACCTGCTGCTGGGCTGGCAGCTGCTGCTGCTTGGCACTGGCAGTAAAGTTACCTGGGGCCGAGACCGAGACAGGAAGGAACTGGAGTCCGATCCGATTCTCGAATGATCTCTTCAATTCGAACTTTCGAAGACCACCTTTCTAGGGAGGCAGGCAGGGCCAGGCTGAGGCTCGTACAACCCTGCATTCGTGCATGTGGCCATGTGCACCTATTTTTTTAGCCTGCCCTCCCTCAGACCACGTCACAAGCGAGCGGAGGAGTCAACCGGAGCGAGAGCGAGGCTGCGAGCACACCGCCGCACACAGCCACTGTCAGCCACGTCCGGGTCCACTTCCGCGTAGGAGGATCGAATCTGTGGACGCACTCTCTGCCTCTCTCCTGAAGGTAGGCGGCCTGAATCTGATGGGATCGATGATATCGATCATCGATGAACTGAGCCTGAGCGTGGGTGCGACCTACGCTATGCTAGGCTGTGTGTGTGCGCTTGGGTGGTGGGCGGGCCTGAAATCAGAGCCTGTATGTGGAGAGGAGTGATCAGCTGCCAGAGCGCCACAGGTGCCGTGCCGTCTCTGCCATCACGTTAGGCTGCTGCTGCAGTTGTGTGGTGCTTGGGTGGGCGGGCCTGGGCCCACCCAGGCCCACCCGTAGCTACGCCCCTGATAGAGTGGTGTGGGGGTTCCTCTAAGCGACTATCAGAGCATATGAGTTGGGGGATTTCTTCTTTAAAGCGGTGGAGACATTGTACAGCCATCCAAGGTCCCAGATTTTCACAAAAGGGAAGAGTTCAGAAATTTTTGAGATCCAAAGGGGAACTAGGCGAGGATCTCCTCTTTTGTTTGTATTAACACTAGACCCCCTGATTTGAGAGCTCTTGGCCAATACCAATATTACAGGTTTCACAGCTAGACATCAGTTTAAAATTGTTACTTTTGTGGATGACTTGCTGGTGTATTTCACTGATCTGTAGACATCTCTTCCCACCCTGCTGGAAAAGTTTAGATAGTATGGCGATTTCTTGGGGTTTCGCTTGAACTATGATAAATCAGAAGCATTAGTCGAGCTTTTTTTAAAAGCGACCTGGTATGCTTCCTTCCTAATACAGTGGGCAAAGGGCTCTTCCATTTTATTAACCATGGATACAACTGCTCTGTATTGCCTAAACGTTGGCAAATTACAGCAAGAGACCAACTCACAGTTGGAGGCCTGATGCGATTTACCACTGTCTTTAATGAGCAGAATTTGCGTGTTTCGCATGGTGCTCTTTCCGCGTTGGCTATTTACACTTCAAGCACTTCCTCTTCGCCTGTTATGACGAGATATCGCTTGCTTGAAAAAGTCTTTGGGAAACTTTTTGTGGAATGGGCGGAAGGCCAAATTACGGTGGTCCTTTCTTCTGGGTAGTTGGCATCAGGGTGGATGGGGATTGCCAGGTGTGCCTTATGAGGTATATCAGAGATTGGGTCCTGGGCTCCACATTATTCATGAATGCAGCCTTGAGCAGGATTATTTTCATCCTTGGCACTTACACTACCTCCTTCAAGCAAGGTGGTCAGGTCTCTCTTGGATGGTTAAGTCTGGCCTGTTGTTGAGACCCCTCTGGGTTACACGGAAGGAGCTACTGTTTAGTTGGGGCAGGAATCCCCGGTGTACAGCTCTCCTACCCATAGTGGGTAACGCTGAGTTTCGTCCAGGGCTGGACTTGGTGCGCTCTAGAAATGTTAAGTAGTAGGAGTAGACTTGGTGGTTTTTCATTATTGGGAATCGCAGGGCATTTTTTTTGGTGGAACATCTGCTGCAGCCAGATGGTTCTCTTTTGGAGTTTGCAGATTTTAAACAGTGTTTTCCTTGTGGGGAGTCAGATTATTTTGTCTATTTACAATCATCTCATTATGTGTGTTCCTTGGCTCCACTGACTCTTGGCTTATCAATGGGAATTAGGCTTCAGGAGTTCTTGGAAGGGGATGCCCAAAGTCAGGTGTCAGTTTCGTAGGTTCAAAAGAGACTTACTGCATACTTACCAGGTAAATCTTATGTGGTCTTGTTGGTGGCAAAGGCTAAGGAGTTGGGGTGTCCTCTTGTCATGTCATCTTTGCAGGGAGTTCTATGGGGAATTCTGGCGGTTGTCCATAGTGCAGAACTACAGGAATGCCAATTCTGGGTAATGCAGAGAGCATAATTATCACAACAAAAGAAATGCTAAGTAGTAGTAGCAGTGTTCCATGCAGGATGTGTGTCTACCTCTCAGTGTCCTGTGTCAACCCAGCAGCTCCTGTTTGTTGCATGGGTTTTGGCAGTGTTTGCACATTAAATCTTTCTGGACAGGCATGGTTGGGTATCTCCAGTCGGTGCTTCAGCATCCTCTTAAATTGCCCTTTGAGGGGCTTGTTCTTTCTAATACAACCTCCATGGGAGCCAGGGGAAAGGGAGAAATCCTATTCTTGTGGATGGCATATATATTGGGGAATAAATGCATCTTCAATCATTGGCTGGGACAAGAAGCATCTAGTTTCTGGTACTGGAGGAACAAACTATACGGGTTGATGATATGGGAATCGTATGGGGCTAGAGGTCATCCAAAGAGAGAGAAATCTTTCCTGTTCATTTGGAAGTCTTATTGTATACCATTTCCCACAAGGCTTGCAGTCAGGTAGTTTAAATAATGTTCATCTAAGGGGTGGGGGTTTGGGGGAAGGGGGGTGTAGTTTGCGACTGATGATTGGCTGGGGTCTATCAAAGTCCAAAATCCCAGTCAAAGCTTCAACCAGTTTATCATGAGGGGGGGGGGGGTGCTGGAGGGGATAGTTTGGGGATGGTCTGGGGGGGAGATTGATTTTGTATTATTTGATGACGTGCTGCAGAGTGTAGAGGTTCTTGAATATGTTTCTGATCATTGTTCTGCCTTTTCTAAGTATTTGCCATTTGCCTTGTTGGATTGGTCATCAATAAAAATTGTTGAAATATAAGTGATTGAAACCCCTTTATTCTGCTACTAACTGTATATAGTTATTGCTGAGGGTGTCCCGTGTTTCCCACATCATACAAGTTTAATTAAATCTTTTGGTTCAGAACTATATAACTTGTATAGCAAGACTTTACCAGAAAAGGCCAAAGGTGGCAACCCAGTTAATTTTCTTTCTACATCTCTGTCACATATTCTAAAGCTGGACTGCAAAAAAAAGGGAAAATTAGGTTCTTACCATGATAATTTTCTTTCCTTTACTCATAGCAGATGAAGCCATTACGTATGGGTTGTGTCCATCAACCAGCACGGGGAGATAGGGAGTACTCAATTTTTCACAGTGCCTCATGGCCAGCTAGCTCCACTGCCTCTTTAGTATTTGAAGCTTCCAAAGCAGTATGGCAAACCGCAATGGGAATAACATGAACTTTCCTCACAGCAAACAATGGCCCCTTAACAAGGGCATAAACTCCAAAAAAGGAGGGAATGAACTCGTCCTCCACTTTGTATAAACGGAGGGAATACTTGCATCCTCCTGGAGGGAATAAACTCATCCTCCCAAAACATGAACTGGAGGGAATGAACTCATCCTCCTATAACTGTAACAAGAATCCTGAAGACTGTTTTCCGACTCCCCAAGGAAGGAATATAACTTCAGGAAATAAGAACAGCACCTAAAATCAGAATCACTGCAATACAGACAATCATACAGGGAGGGCTCATGGCTTCATCTGCTATGACTAAAGGAAAGAAAATTATCATGGTAAGAACCTAATTTTCCCTTCCTTGTCATCAAGCAGATGAAGCCATTACGTATGGGATGTAACAAAGCAATCCCTAAATAGGGTGGGAACAAGCCACACCACGCGCTAGCACCTGTGCTCCAAAACGCGCATCCCTCCTGGCAGCCACATCCAGCCTGTAATGTCGGGCGAAAGAGAGCTTAGAAGCCCACGTTGCAGCACTGCAAATCTCATGAAGAGATAGTGCTCCAGCTTCCGCCCAGGAAGAGGAAATTGCTCTTGTGGAATGTGCCTTAAAGGCTTCAGGCGGAGCCCGGCCAGACAGCAGATATGCTGAAAAGATAGCTTCTTTGAGCCAACGGGCAATAGTGGCTTTAGACGCTGAAGACCCTCTGCGAGGACCTGCAAACAGCACAAAAAGATGATCAGAGGTCCTGAAAGAATTTGTAATTCGCAGATACTGCAACAGAGTCCTGCGCACATCCAAAAGGTGCAACTGCCCAAATGAATCTGGAAACTCCTCCTCAACAAAGGAGGGAAGAAAAACAGGCTGGTTTAGGTGAAACGCTGAAACCACCTTAGGCATGAAGGAAGGCACGGTCCGAACCGTGACCCCTGACTCTGAGAATTGCAGAAAAGGGTCTCTACAGGACAGCGCCTGGAGCTCTGACACCCGTCTTGCCAAGGTAATGGCCACTAAAAAGGCGGCCTTCAGTGTCAAATCTTTCTCTGAAGCACGCCGAAGCGGTTCAAAGGGAGCCCCCTGAAGGGCCTTCAATACTAACCCCAGGTTCCAAGCTGGACAAGGTGCCCGCACGGGAGGACGGAGCCAAAGCACCCCTCTAAGAAACCGTGCCACATCTAGATGAGCAGCTAAGGACATGCCTTCAACCTTGCCACGCAGGGAGGCCAATGCTGCCACTTGCACCCACAGGGAATTATAGGCCAAGCCTTTGTGTACACCATCCTGCAAAAAGTCCAGAATCGGCGAGACAGGAGCCCGCAACGGTGAAAGCGCTCTTGAAACACACCAGACTTCAAACTGACGCCAAATCCTGGCATAAGCCACGGAAGTGGAGTGCTTACGGGCCTGCAGGAGAGTGGAAATTACTTTATTTGAGTAGCCTTTATCTCTCAATTGCGCCCTCAATCGCCATGCCATAAGACCAAAGCGGCAGGCGTCCTCCATGGCCACCAGACTCTGTGACAACAGGTGCGGAACCAGAGGTAACGGAAAGGGAGCCTCCAACAGCATCTGTCAGAGGTCCGCATACCAAGGCCTCCTGGGCCAATCCGGGGCAATGAGTACCATTTCTCCTGGATGCAGCCGAATCCGCAGGAGCACTCGCCCTATCAAGGGCCACGGAGGGAAGACATACAGCAAGCCCAGGGGCCAGGGTTGAGCCAAGGCATCCAACCCGGCAGAGCGAGGATCCCTCAGTCTGCTGAAGAAGCATGGGACTTTGGCATTGGAACTGGTCGCCATAAGATCCATCACTGGCTTGCCCCATTTGGCACATACCTGCAGGAATACATCATCTGCTAGTTCCCACTCCGCTGGATCGATCTGATGCATGCTTAGATAGTCTGCTTGCACGTTGCTCTGACCTGCAATGTGAGCTGCTGACAGGGACTGTAGATGCAGCTCGGCCCAGCGGCAAATTTGTTTGGCCTGCGCGGCTAGAGCTCTGCACTGAGTGCCGCCTTGTCGATTTATGTAGGCCACTGCTGTCGTGTTGTCCGACATCACTCGGACAGCCAATCCTTCCAGGGTTACTTGAAAGGCCAGAAGAGCCAGAAACACCGCTTTCAACTCCAGGCGGTTGATAGACCACTCCGACTCGTCGGGCATCCACAGACCCTGGGCATGCTTCCCCTGGCAATATGCACCCCAGCCCTTCAGGCTGGCATCTGTCACCACTAGGCACCAATCGGGGAGCGCCAGCGGCATTCCCCGCCGCAACATGCTGTCCGAGAGCCACCACTCCATACTGAGGCGGGCCGCAGGAAGCCAAGAAAGTCTGCACTGATAATCCTGAGATACTGGAGACCATCGTTGAAGTAGAGAATACTGTAGAGGTCTCAGGTGCGCTCTTGCCCATGGCACCACTTCCAAGGTGGCCGTCATCGATCCCAACAGCTGGACAATGTCCCAAGCTCGCGGGCGGGGCATCCTCAGGAGCAGACGGACCTGATTCTGAAGCTTGCACCGCCTTTGCTCGTGAAGAAACACATAGCCCGAGGCTGTGTCAAACCTGGCCCCCAAATATTCTAGAGATTGCGAGGGGGTCAAGTAACTTTTGGCCATATTGACGACCCAGCCCAGAGATTGAAGGACCGAAACCACTCTGGCTGTAGCGAGATGACTCTCTTTTTCTGAGTCTGCTCCGATGAGCCAGTCGTCTAGGTACGGGTGAACCCTGATACCCTCTCGCCTGAGAAAGGCAGCTACTACCACCATTACCTTGGAGAAGGTTCAGGGAGCTGTGGTGAGGCCAAAAGGCAAGGCCCAAAACTGGAAATGTTTTCCCAACACCGCAAACCGCAGAACTTCTGGTGCAAGGGCCAAATTGGTATGTGCAAGTAAGCTTCTTTCAGGTCCAGAGACGTGAGAAACTCTCCCGGCTGTACCGCCGCAATGATGGAGCGCAGGGTTTCCATGTGAAAATGCCGCACTCTTAAGGACTTGTTTAGCTCTTTTAAGTCCAGGATCGGGCGAAAAGACCCGCCTTTTGGTGGCACCACAAAGTAAATGGAGCAGCGGCCTAGACCTTGTTCGGCGGGAGGCACCAGGGTCACAGCCCCTATCCGGCACAGACTGTGCAAAGTCTCCTCTACTGCCGCCCGTTTGGCGGCAGAACCGCATCGGAACTCCACAAACACGTCTCTTACCGGGGCATCGAATTCTATTCGGTATCCGTCTCTGATCAGGTCTAAGACCCACTGATCTGCGGAGATTTTGGCCCACTCCTCGAAAAAGAGGGAAAGTCTTCCTCCGATGTCAGAAACGAGGAGGGGGCCAGCGCACCATCATTGAGAGGGTCGCCCCTGAACTCCAGGCCTAGAACCGGCAGCTGCGGAACGTTTGTCCGAGCGAAAGGAGTTTCTCTGCTGAAAGCGGGCACGCGAAGTGAACCCAGCAGCACGCCCCAGGCGGTACCTTCTAGCTTCACGGAAGCGAGGTCTGTAAGAGGAGCGGACCGCCTGACCCTTAGAGGAAGGCTTCGGCCTATCTTCAGGCAAGCGCTGAGGTTTGGAATCCCCCAGGCCTTTAACAATGTTTTCCAGCTCCTCACCAAACAGGAGAAGGCCTTGAAAGGGCAACTTCACCAACCTTTGCTTACAGTCCATGTCCGCCGCCCAATGTCGTAGCCAAGGAGTGCGGCGAGCCGCCACTGCTACAGCCATTTGTTTAGCCGAAGCTCTGACCATATCATAAAGGGCGTCAGCCAAAAAGGACAAGGCCGACTCCATCCGCGGAGCCACTTCACTACTACTACTACTTAACATTTCTAAAGCGCTACTAGGGTTACGCAGCGCTGTACAATTTAACATAGAGGGACAGTCCCTGCTCAATGAGCTTACAATCTAAAAGACAAGTGAACAGTCAGTTCGAAAGGGGCGGTCAAATTGGGGCAGTCTGGATTTACTGAACAGTAAGAGTTAGGAGCCGAACGCAGCACTGAAGAGGTGGGCTTTAAGCAAAGACTTGAAAACGGGCAGGGAGGGGGCTTGGCGTAAGGGTTCAGATAAGGTCTCTGCTCCATCACCGGGCTGTTCCACTGCCTGCTGTAACCAAGCCAGGCAGGCTCTAGCAGCATAACAACTGCATGCAGATGCCTGAACAGTGAGACCTGCCAAATCAAAGGACCGCTTCAGAGCTGAATCAAGCCTGCGGTCTTGAATATCCTTCAGGGCAACACCTCCTTCAACAGGGAGGGTAGTTCTCTTTGTCACAGCCGTGACCAGGGCATCCACTTTAGGCATTGCAAAGTGAGCCAAATGTTCCTCACTCAGAGGGTATAATTGCCCCATAGCCCTGGCAACCTTCAAAGGTCCCTCGGGGTCAGCCCATTGAGCCGAAATAAACTCTTGGATGGAGTCATGCAAAGGAAAGGCTCGAGCAGGCTTTCTGGTACTAGCCATCCTTGGATTAACAGAGGAGGCTGTGCCATTCCCAGGATCTTCAATCGAGAGGGCTTGTAAGACATCTGAAATAAGCGCTGGCAGCTCCTCGCGGTGGAAAATCCTCACCGCAGACGGATCATCAAGCTCCTGTGGCAATTCTGCACCCGACTCTGGCTCCTCAGCCCAAGAAGTTCTGCCAGACCTCTCAGAATCTTCATAGCCCAACCACGGGGGGAAAAGGGTGGTGCGTCACACTCAGAAGGGGAATTAGCCCTTCTGCGTTTATCAGGAGGATAAGAAACAGGCAAAGCCAACTCCAAAAGGCCAGGATCCACCGGGGGTGGGGGGGGGGGGGGGGGGGGGAGACAGGCAGAGGGTCTGAAGAACCTTGTGGAAGAGCTCTTTTAAGCATGTACGCCCTATGCAGCATTAAAACAAAATCAGGGGAGAAAACCGCTCCCTGACCGCCCGGATCCTGCCCAGGGCTATCAGCTCTATTATTAGCCTCACTCAGAGGACCCCCCCCCCCCCCCCCCCCCCCGGATTCAGGGCTCTCCATCGCACGGCCGCGCCATGTGGAAAATAAAAAATGGCGTCCGCAGCCAACTCAGAGCGCAAAAGATCACCGCTCGCCATGCTCGGGCCGGCTCTACCATCTGTACAGTACGAATTACAGAGCCCCGCTGCTGATTTGCGCTTGCCACATTTAGAACAGCGCTTTACAGTCTCCGCAGCCATCGCCGAAAACGGCGGTAAAATTAAAAATTGGCGGTTCGCGCCAAAAACGTCCCGATCGCGGGCCCACCCCGGAGGAGTCAGAAAACACTCTTACCTCACTAGACCGAGTATCACAGCTCCGATCCTGCAGAAGAATCTCAAGAAAAAAACCTCTTTTCCAAGATCGCTGTGCTAAAGCGCGACTCGACTTTAATTATTTATTTATTTATTTTTAACGCTGTGAGGAAAGCAGAGGCAAAAGAGGTAAATAAAAACACTCCGGAGGCTCAGATAAGTGGGAAAGGCAGGGAAAGGCGAACCAATGTGCCTGCATCCACTGAGTGGGAAAGGGCAGGGAAAAGCAAGCTAATATGTCCACATCCACTGGGGCATGGGAAAGGCAGGGAAACGGCTGACCTATGTGCCTTCAAAGTGAAGCTGCTATAGCCTCTAATACCCCGGCTAACAACTGGCAAGCCAGGAGCCACCCCCAGGCAGATTTTTGATGGAGCTCGAAGAAGCTGCAGCCACCCTGCATGGGGAGATAGAGAATTCTGAAGAGGCAGTGGAGCTAGCTGGCCATGAGGCACTGTGAAAAATTGAGTGCTCTCTATCTCCCCCTGCTGGTTGATGGACACAACCCATACGTAATGGCTTCATCTGCTAGATGACATGGAATAACCACATTAAGGTTAACAGAGCATATAGGGCCTTGGCACCAGCACAAGCCCATGAGGCCTGACCACATAAGATCCTTCAGTCATTTCACATTAAGGGTACAGCATTAATCAAGGAAGTTGCTTATACATGTTTCCTCCAGAACTACAATGTAAAAAGCAAGGATTTGCTTAAGTCAAGAAGGAACTGGAGTTTTCATATAACAAATGACAGTAGATAAAGACCCGTATGGTCCATATAGTTTGCCCAACAAGGTGGACAGAGCTGCACCTGCCACTCTGTGTGGACCCCAGCCACCCACAACACACTCGTTATCAAGTCTCCACCATGCCAACCATATAGTCAACCACCATGATGGAGTCTTGGCTATAACCACATATCATTATTACTGACAGTACTCAACTTACCAGTCAGGATGTCTTCCCTTTCCCCCTCAAACTGTACAGTACCCCCACTCACAGCACGTGACAATAAAGTGATCTACAACACTGAAGGTGCTGAATTTTCTTCAGTCTTCTGTCATTTGCAGGACACAGACCGTAGAAGTCTGTCCGACTTCAGACTTAGTTCCCACTGCTCCTGCCCAACATAACACCTCAACAGTCCAGTTGCGTTTGCATCCTCATATTCTTTGATCTACCCTGTTAAGTTGAGGGTAATAATGGGAGGACAGCATGCCTGTCTCAATACAAAGAATGCAGTCAAAGTTTCTCAGACAGAATACTCACTCTTGAAAGCAGATAGCTAAGTACGGGCAATAGACTTCTGGACATGTCAAACCATTTGTAACTCTCGCTATGTGGAGAAATGCTTCATTAGGAGCTGCAGAGCACTGAATGAATTTCTGCAGTGGGTTGGATGGAAGGACTAAGATATGTCGGTTTTTGACTGTTTAATAACATTTTCTTGAAGCTGTTTACGGATGGTAATGAACAACTGAAACCGGGATTCTCAGTTTTAACTGAACCAAATCAGGAGCTGAAATTTGCTGTTTGGTTTCAGCTGATACCAAACATGAAAATGGTACCTCCTTCTCCCTCCACCCCCACCCCGACACCCGCCCCAAGCAAACAGCAGGGTCCTCATGGACTGCCAGCACAACTCCAGCAGAGATCAGGTGTCACCGCTGCCAGAGAGTGCTGATGCCGCCGCTGCCAGAGGATGCTGGTGACACCGCTGCCAGAGGGTGTGACCACTATTATAAAGAACAAAATTACAGAGCATATTCAAAAGCATGGATTAATGAGACAAAGTCAACATGGATTTAGTGACGGGAAATCATGCCTCACCAATATATTACATTTCTTTGAAGGGGTGAACAAACATGCAGATAAAGGTGAGCCAGCTGATACTGTGTATCTGGATTTTGACAAGGCATTTGACAAAGTACCTCATGAAAGACTCCAGAGGAAATTGGAGAGTCATGGGATAGAAAGTAGTGTTCTACTGTGGATTTAAAAAATGGTTAAAAGACAGAAAACAGAGAGTAGGGTTAAATGGTCAGTATTCTCAATGGAGAAGAGTAGTTAGTGGGGTTCCCCATAGGTCTGTGCTGGGACCTCTGCTTTTTAACATATTTATAAATTACCTAGAGATGTGAGTAACTAGCAAGGTAATTAAATTTGCTGACGACACAAAGTTGTTAAATCACAAGAGGATTGTGAAAAATTACAAGAGGACCTTAATGAGACTGGGAGACTGGGCGTCTAAATGGCAGATGATGTTTAATGTGAGCAAGTGCAAACTGATGCATGTGGGAAAGAAGAACCCGAATTATAGCTACATAACGCAAGGTTACACGTTAAGGGTCACCGACCTAGAAAGGGATCTAGGTGTCGTCGATGATACGTTGAAACCTTCTGCTCAGTGTGCTGCAGCGACTAAGAAAGCAAATAGAATGTCAGGTATTAGGAAAGGAGTGGGAAACAAAAATGAGGATGTTATAATGCCTTTGTATCGCTCCATGGTGCGACCATTCCTCGAATATTGTGTTCAATTCTGGGCACTGCATCTCAAAAACGATATAGTGGAATTAGAAAAGGTGCAGAGAAGGGTGACAAAAATGGTAAAGGGGATGGGCCGAATTCCCTAGGCTAGGGCTCTTCAGCTTGGAAAAAGGCGGCTGAGAGGACTATAAAATAATGAATGGAGTGGAAAGGGTAGACGTGAAGCGTCTGTTTACTCTTTCCAAAAATATTAGGACTAGGGGGCATTCAATGAAGCTACAAAATAGTAAATTTAAAACAAATCTGAGAAAATTTTTCTTCTTTCTTCACTCAACGTGTAATTAAACTCAAATGTGTTGCAAGAATGTGGTAAAGCTGGTTAGCTTAGCAGGGTTTAAAAAAGGTTTGGACTGCTTCCTAAAGGACAAATCCATAGACCATTCTTAAAATGGACTTGGGGACAATCCACTGTTTATATCTAGGATAAGCAGCATAAAATGTTTTGTACTTTTTTGGGATCTTGCCAGGTATTTGAGACCTGGATTGGCCACTGTTGGAAAGAAGATGCTGGGCTTAATGGACCTCTGGTCTGTCCCAGTACAGCAATACTTATGTACTTATGTAATGATAGTGCTGTTTAGCAGAAGGAACTGGCAGTATTTTCTGTAACGTGGATGAAATCAGAATATATAATCATCTTGAGATCCAGTGAGCAAAACCAGACTATCTTCAATTAGGCAAGAATGGTAGAAAAGTGCTCATTTTCAGCTTTGTCCTTACGCAAGAACAGGCTGAAATTCCTGAGCTCTAACATGGGACACAAGTCTCCTGTCTTGGGTATCAAGAAGTACCTAGAGTAGAATCCTTAATTCCTTTCCTACATTGTCAATGGTTCTACTGCATTAGACTACAAGAAGAGTACATTTTACTGGAGCAGGTGGGAATGGGATTGAAGCATCTGAAACCACGTCAAAAGTAGATCTGATGATAGTTTGAAATCTGAAATCTGTATGATGTGGAGAACCCAGGAACCTGTTCTGATCTGCTCCCACTGCTGAAGAAAGGTGTGTGCCAAGCCCCCTACAGGAAAGGCAAGAAGTATATTCTAGAGGCACACTGGCTATAGAAGACAGTCAAAAAGTAAAAGGTTGCTTTGTTTGAACAAGTGTGGTCTGCATGGTTTTCCTTTTCGCTGACAAGGCTTAGTGAAAACGGGACACAGAATCTGGTAAAAGAAACAATGGAACACTTACATTAATAAAAGCTTCTGCTGTACTGGGATGTGCTCATTCTCATTCATTTGTAAGATGTAGATAGCAGTCATAGCTGAGAGATAAAGTAGCCAAATGATCTTTTATGGTATCCACAGTTTTAACTGTTGCTAAAGAGGAAGTTTCCAGTACACAGATTATCTGCTAGCCTCACAAGATCATCATCTCGAAGATGAAAGCATGAACTCACACAAACTGTCTGGTGGCAATGGAGGAAGCAGAAAATTCCAGAAGACACTGAACTTGTCATACACTGAGTGTAAGTTGGGTTCAATACTAATCTGCTTTGACCAGGATAGCTACCAATTCAGACTGCCACTATGGAGACAGGCTGGATGAGAAATCAAGCATCCTCTGAAAAATGATACGCATATATTGATGAGCTGCAACTGAGGCAGAGATAATCACCTAAGTGATCCAGGAGCCTGAAATCTTTACCAGGTAGCATGTTGGAACACTCCCTGAATTTTCTCACTTTCTTCATGACCTACTCAACTACCTCTGAAGATTGATAAAGCAGGACTTTATTGAAAATAGGTGCTAGTTTAACTATATTTTACTTTCATCTTTATTGAAACAGGGTGCAAAGATGGTAAGGTGATGGTAAGCAGTAAGTGCACTACGATGAACCCTTAGAACATAAGAATAGGATACTGGGCTAGATGGACCATTGGTCTGACCTAGTATGGCTGTTTCCAACAGTGGCCAAGTGTCACATCTGTGGCCGTGACCCCTCTCAGACTCACCTTATTTCCTGTGGTCAGCTTCTGAGCTGGCTTCTGTCTGTTCTTTGTGAGTTAGTTCTGTCTCTGTCTCTGTGTGCTGGCTGTATTAGATTGTCGGTGTGCTGTCACCCGTTTCAGATTTCAGCTCAGTCCAGTCCGGATCTTCCAGGCTGCCCGAACCTTAGTTGCCTGGTGATTGTTGCACCTGAGTCTGAGCTGCCTGCTGGGCTTATTAGCCATTTGGAACCTCTCTGCCTTTGCATTGCGTCTAAGGCCCTGGTATGTTAGTGCTTGTTGCTCTGCTGCCTAGTTTTGAATCCTTGCCTTGATTCTTGTCTGTTCTAGCCAGTCGGTGTGTAGTTAGATTAGGTTGTTGTTAGTCAGTGTTTTGTTCCCTGCTTCAGTGGCTGCTTGCAGCTTCCAGTTTCTGTCCCCTAGCTTGTCCTGTCCCTGCCTTGTGTTGTATTGTCTAGCCCAGTTTTCTGCCTTGCTGCCCATGTTCCTTCCTTTCCCCTCTGACACTCAGTCCCTGTGCTGCCTAGCTGTTATCCAGCTCCTGCCCTGTCCTGCAAAGTCCTGTCGGCCACCTGAAGCTGGGAGCTTAACTCCTGGTGGAAAGTGGCCAGGTACAGGTGAAGCCTAACTGTTGTCAGAGTTCTGCCTTGCCCCTGGTGTGGGGTGGTTTTGCCTGCCACTGCCGCTTCTCGGCAGTCGCCCAAGGGCTCACAAACCAGTTTCCAGCTTTGAGTACGTGACACCAAGTCAGGTCACAAGTACCTGGCAGAAACTCAAATAGTAGCAACATTGCATAGTACCAATCCCAGGACAAGCAGTGGCTTCCTCATGTCTTTCTCAACAGGCTATAGACTTTTCCTCCAGGATCTCATTCAAACCTCTTTTAAACCCAGACACACTAACTGCTGTTATCACATCCTCTGGCAATGAGTTCCAGAGCTTAACTATTCGTTGAGTGAAAAAATATATTTCAAGTATTTTCATGTAACTTCATTGAGTGTCCACTATTTGTACTTTTTGAAAGATCAAAAAATCAATTCACTTTTACTCGTTCTACACCACTCACGATTTTGTAGGACCTGAGTCATATCTCCCCTCAGCTGCCTCTTATCCAAGCTGAAGAGCCCTAACCTGTTTACCTTTCCTCATATAAGAGGAGTTCCATCCCCTTTATAATTTAAGTTGCTCTTCTTTAGACCTTTCCTAATTCCGCTATATCTTTCTTGAGATACGACGACCAGAATTAAACGCAGTACTCAAGGTGAAATCGCACCATGTTGCAATACAGAGTCATTATGATTTTCTTGGTCTTATTTACCATCCCTTTCCTAATAATTCCCAGAATCCTGTTGGCTTTACTGGCACACTGGGCAGAAGATTTCAGTGTATTGTATACACAACACCAAGATCTTTTTGCACCAGGTAACTATGATTTGGATTATTCTTCCCAATGTGCATCACTTTGCATTTGTGTAAGTTAAATTTCATCTACTATTTGAATGCCCAGTCTACCAATTTCCTAAGGCCTTCTGCAATTTTTCACAGTCTGCATGTGTTTTAACAACCTTGAATAGTTGGTTTTCAAATCAGACACTGACAGGTGCAGGAGGTTTTGAAGCAGTTTTTGTGTAAGACAAGTAAGAGATCTAGGGCCTTGCCCTCACAGCAGGTGGCAAACCTCCACCACTTAAAAGAATAACACCTTTTTGTGAAGTCTTTCCTGGATGCAAGCAAGATTCTGGAGACACCCTCAGGCAGATTCAAGGATGCAAACTCTAAACTCTCAACATCCAGGCCACAAGGGCCAGGGACTGGAGGTTGGGATGCAAACGGGATCCCTCATTCTAAGTGATGAGAGTTTGAAAACACTCCAATCTACACAGTTCCTTGGAGGACAGCTCCAGAAGAAGTGGAAACCAGATCTGCCTCAGCCAATAAGAGGCAATTAGGATCATAGTTCCCTGATCTTGCTTGAGCTTCAGCAAAGTCATCTCTATGAGAGGTACTGGAGGATATGCATACAGAAGGCCTGTTCCCCAATAAAGAAAAGCATCTGACACTCGTCTGCCGTGTGACCTGAGCCTCAAACAGTACTGAGGGACTATTGAGATGAGTGGCAAAAAGATCCACCAAAGGGGTGCACCACTCTCAGATGATCTTACGGGCTAGGTCTATATTGAAACACCGCTCATGAGATTGCATTACCCTACTCAGTCTATCCACCAGGCTGTTGTCTTTTCCCGCTAGTTTTGTGGCTCACAGGACCATCCCATGGAGGAGAGCCCACCACCACATTCCTATTGCTTCCAGACATAAGGGGTAGGAGCCCATACCCCCCTCCCCCCCTTCTTGTTCACATAGTACACTGCAAGCTGTTTGGTGTGAACTTGCAGTGTTCACATAGAACACTGCAAGTGTTCCAAATGGCCCTCAGCCTAGGAGGCTTATATGGAGATCTGTTTCCTCAGCAGACCATGTCCCTTGGGTGTGAAGCCCATTGACATGAGCTCCCCATCCCAGGTTGGATGCGAAAGGCCTGGGGCAATCACAGAAGGTGGTGCCGATAATCCTGAAATACTTGTGACCATCTGCACAGCAGCAAGGACTGAAGAAGTCTCATGTGTGCCCTCGCCCACAGAACTACCTTCAAGGACTCAGCCACGGACCCCTGAACGTAATCCCAGGCCCAGGGACTCGACAATCGCAGGAGATTGGAAATCTGATCTGTGAACGGAGTCAGTCCCACTGCTCCTCCGGTAGGAAGACAAGGCCCAGGGCTATGCTGAATCAAGCCCCCAGGTAATCCAACGTCTGAGACGGCTCTAGATGGCTCTTGGGAAAGTTGATTACCCAGCCTAAAGACTGAAGCAGGGCAATGACGCAGTTGGTGGCCTTGGGACTCTCCTGCATCAAGTCCGCTCGAATCAACCAGTTGTCCAGGTAGGGATGAACTCTGATACCTTTCTTTAGAAGAAACACTGCCATGACCACCATAACCTTGGAAAAGGTGTGGGGGGCAGTGGACAGGCCAAACAGCAGAGCCTGAACCTGGAAATGGCACCCTAGAATGGCAAAATGGAGGAAACACTGGTGCGGGGGCCAAATAGGAATATGGAGGTAAGCCTCCTTGAGATCCAATGTCATCAGAAACTCTCCCAGTTGAACTGCAGCCACAATGGACCACAGAGTTTCCATGCGAAAATGTCAGATTTTCAAGAAATGGTTTACTTTGCAGAGATGAATAAGACAAAAAGACACTCCTTTTCAAGGCACCACAAAATAAAAGTAATACTGCTACACCACAGCCCCGGTCTCCAAGAGTGGCTTTGTCGCCTACGGGTGAAGCAAATTTTAGCTTGTAGTCATCTTTCATAACATCCAGTGTCCATCGGTCTGAGGTGATCTTGGCCCACTCTTCGTAAGAGAATCAGCTGACCCCCTATTCTGAATACCGGAGAGTGGATAGACGCCCCATCATTGAGAAGAGTGACCTGCAGCTCCTACACACATGAAGGCAGCCGTTGGACACCTATCCCCTCGAAAAGAAGAGCACTGTTGAAACCAGGAGCGCTGGAAATTTGCTGGAGGACAATCAGGCCGGTAATGACAAGTCTCTCTAAAACGAGATCTCACAGAACAAGTCCACAGGACCGATTTGGTCCTCCGGGAGACGACCTTTGGAGTCCCACAAATCCTTGACTATTCACTCCAAATCCTCTCCAAAAAGGAGCTTGCTATGAAGAGGCAACCTAGTGAGACGCTGCTTGGATGTCAAATCTGCCACCCAATAGCGTAGCCACAACAAGCGGCGAGAAGAAATTGCCAATGCAATTTGTTTGGCTGGAGGTCTGGACCAGATCATACAGGGAGTCAGCAAGGTAAGCCAGTCCAGATTCCATGTAGGGTACAAGGGACTCTAACGTGGAGGCCACCTCTTGGTCCTGTTCCAGAGCAGGCCCTGGCTGTGTACAAACTACAAATCGAGACCTGGAGACCAATGCGGATGCCTCGAAGGCATGCTTGAGACAAGCCTCCAAGTGGCGGTCTTGCATATCTTTAAGCGCAACACCCCATTCCACTGGAAGGGTAGTCTTCTTGGTAACCGCCATTACCAGAGCGTATACAGAAGGAAGAACAAACTTCTCCGCCTGGTCCGCGACCACCAGATAAAGGCGTGGTACTGCTCTAGACACTTTGAGGGTCCCATCAGGGTCCGACCAATGAGCTGAAATAAGCTCCTAGATGGCCTCGTACACTGGAAACGCCTTAGAAGGCTTCCTTGTGCTAGCCATCTTAGGATAGATCGAGGCAGCAGCCTGCACCTCTGGGTCATCAATATTCAAAGCTGCTAAGGTATTACAGATGAGACAGTTGTAGGGTCATTGTCACGATTGTGACTTTTTCTTGGTTTGTGCTCCTCTCGCCCTCTGATGGCCAGAACCGGTGGCTGCCATAGACTTTCCAGACTCTCTTTTCAGTCCAGTCCAGATATTTTAGCCCTCCAGTCTTGCTTGGAAGTTTGGCAGCTAGCCTCACCTGTAGCTGCTTCGTGATTCTTGCAGTGAACTTCAGCTGCTGATGGCCTTATTAACCACCTGGAAACCTTCTGAGTTTGCCCTTGCAAACGCCAACGGTCACGGTCTGTGTTTGTGCTGTTAGGAGCACTTCTGCTTTGTTGAACTTCCCTGCTTTTCCCTGTTGGCTCCCCTGCTTTTCCTTTTTGGTGCTTAGGAGCACTTCGGTCTTGTTGGTGTGCTGTGTGGTGCACTTCTGTTTTGTTGGTGCTGTTAGGAGCACTTCTGCCTTGTTTTGGTTCATGTCTGTATGCCTTGTCTTGTTCCCTCTAGTGTTTGTTTGCCTTGTCTGTCTTGGGCTGCTTGGCAGCTTTCAGTCCTGACTCTTACCTGTCTGTGTTTCTTTCTTAGTGGCTGCGCTGCAGCTTTCAGTCCTTGCCCTTTAGTCTGTCTGTGTATCTTGCCTAGTGGCTGCTTGGCAGCTTTCAGTTCTTGCTCTTCAGCCTGTCTGCTTTCTACCTAGTGTGGTATTGTTTGCCAGAGAGTCCTAGTCTAGTATTCTGCCTAGCCTCCCTTCTGTTTTCTAGACCCTGTGTGTGTCCTGTTGGTATCCAGTTCCTGCCCTGTCCGGTAAGTCCTGCCAGCCGCCTGCACCCAGGGGCTCAACCCCTGGGGAATGGTGGTAAAGCGCAGCTGAAGTCTAGCTGTTCCTGCTCTGCCTGTTCCAGCTTTGCCTCGGCTGCAACTCCAGTCTGGGGTTCCAGTCCTGTTCTGCCTTGTCTCCGGTTTGGGGGTGGTTTTACCTGCCACTGCCGGTCCTCGACAGAGGCCCAAGGGCTCACAAATACAGTTCTGTCTTGAAAGCCTGACAGTCATCAGATTCTTCCTGGCCCAACGCCCTCCTCTAGGTCGGGCCATAGGGGCATGGGCCCCCACAGATTTAGCCTTGGGCCCCCTGCTTTCACCCCACCGCCGACCATCCCCCGTCACATTCAACCCCCCCCTCCCGCCGCCACCAACCCTCCTCCGCCGCAGCCGTCAGGTACCTTTGCTGGCAGGGATCCCCAACCCCCTCTTCAGCGCCAGTCTCCGGCTGATCTGGATTCCGTTTCTGAGTCCTGACGTCCTGCATGTAGTATGGAGTGTTGTCACACTTTTGGAAAACAGGATACTGGGCTAGATGGACCATTGGTCTCACCCAGTGTGGCTACTCTTATGTTCTCTCATGAAGAACTTTGTCAAAAGCTTTCTGATACACTACATCAACCGGCTCACCTTTATCCATGGTTTCTTCATGTCTTCAAAGAAACGAAGCAAATTTGGTGAGGCAGGATTTTCCTTGGCTGAATCCATGCTGACTCTGTCCCAATAAACCATGTTCATCTATGCATCCAGTAATTTTATTCTTTTGCTCGGCACACCTTTATCCATGGTTTCTTCACGTAAATTTGGGGCTGAATCCATGTTGATTCTGTCCCAATAAACCATCTTTGTCTACGCATCCAGTAATTTTATTCTTTTCCTCGGCACACAAGCCAGTCTCTAATTTTGCAGCTCACAGAACTTTTTTTTTTTTTTTTTTTTTTTTTAATCAGTGCTATTTCTATTTTTCTTCATTTGGATCCTTTTTTTCTATTTTTTTAACGATGTTCTTTTGACTCTTATAACCTCCTTCACTTCACCTTTTAACCACGTTGGCGGTCATTTGCTCTTCTTTCCACCTTTATTAATACAGAGAATACATCTGATCTGGACTTCCAAGATGGTATTTTTAAACAACCTCCATGCCTGATTTAAAGCGGAGGAGTGGCCTAGTAGTTAGGGTGGTGGACTTTGGTCCTGGGGAACTGAGGAACTGAGTTCGATTCCCACTTCAGGCACAGCTCTTTGTGACTCTGGGCAAGTCACTTAACCCTCCATTGCCCCATGTAAGCCGCATTGAGCCTGCCATGAGTGGGAAAGTGCGGGGTACAAATGTAACTAAAAAAAAAAAAAAAACCTTTGCCGCTGATCCTTTTAATTTGGGGGGGGGGGGGGGGGGGGGGAGTTAACTATTTTGAACTATGTGTGAACTCACACTGCATTTTCAATTTACAGTACTACGATGAGCTAGTAGACACCTTCCAGGTGTGTACTAGCTCAAGTTACGAATGTTTTTATCCATCTACTGCTTGGTGATCTTTGCTACTATGGCTGAACTACCCTAATAGTTCTGTAGATGAAGATTCAAGACACCCTCTAATCCCTTTGGAGTATGTAATCTGGCAAGGAAAAATCTGCCTAGTCCACTGAAGAAAGGCACAAACTCCTTCCTTGGGTAATATTTAGCCAGGCAGAACATTCTTTGCAACAGCTCTTTCTCTCAGACACCAGGAATGAAACAAGCTACTTGGAATGATATAGAAATCTATTACAAGAAAAATCTGAAAGCAGTTTTAGGACTGCCTCTTTTGAGACTCTTTTCAGGTTGCAATACAGGCTCAGACCTGCCAGGCCAAAAAAAGCCCTGTCCAAACCTACCACCATGAACAAAGAACCCAGCAAGAAAACTCCTATGCCAGACTTCCTTACAAGACCACAAAGTACTGTGATGAGACCCTTGATCTTCAGATTCCAGTTCTACGTCACTCTGTTGATAAAGAAGCATAGTACTCTGGATTTGTTCATGAGAACACTTGCTTGGGAGAGTGACTAATAGGTCTCAGAGAACACCCCAGGTTCACTTATGGCACAAGGCACAAAACTTTGCACGCCCCTGCCTCTGGCAACGGGAAATGTTGGGCTTCATGCAGGCCTACCGAACACCTTTCACATCTGTGAGAATGTGCTTGGGATCAAAAGAGTCTACAGAGGGCCCCTGAGCACCAAATGAGTGGATGACCCTATGTAAGGAGCAGACAAACCAGTGCTAGCCTTGTTAATCCCCATGTGCCAGGTACAGATCTTCTTACAATATGGCCATAAAAGTAGATCCACATACACACACTGCAGACCACACCATGAGTCTGGTCTCCTGAAAAAACCTACACAGCTCTGTCCTGCTATCTGCAATAAGTCACATCTCAAAGAACGTGAACTTTTCTAAACATACATCTGCCAACCTGACAATATATTTGGTTTCCAAACGATTTTTTTTGTGTGCATGTGTGTTTATTTGGAAACAAAATATGTGTTGGTAGGAGGAGATAACACCTACTCATTCAGAATGGCACAGCTAGATAACAAGGAATGGACCTTTACAAAATAATAGGCCCAACTTGGGATCTACTATCGCTACAGTGCTGTGGCCAGGGATGCGCGATTCCTAGCTATGGGAATGCAAATCCAGATTCACTAAAATCTAGCACTGAGGTACCAAATCCCATGAATGTCTTATTTTACTGGGGATTATTAAATAGACCCTTAAGTATGTACCTGAGGCAATGAAAAGTGACTTGTTCTCAAACAGCTTCAACAGGATTTAAACCCTGGCTTCCCTGGTTCTTAGCCTGCTGCTCTAACCACTAGATCACTTCAGCTAATTATTATGAATTTAAAAATTAAAGATGCATCATGATCACATAAAAGGAGTACATGTTCAGTAAGGCACCTAACTACAAAGTAGCCTCTAGTGGTCCATAAAGATTGAAGTCAGTGTATCACAGAATAGTGAATTTTTGCTATAAAGCTATTCAATAAACAGCACCAAAACATTTGGCACTAAGCACTATTCTATAAAGGATGTGCACCTTATGTAGAAGAGCGTTTAACGCAGATTCCACACCTAACTTTTGGGCATCAGACTTACGTCTGCTGAAATCTGGCATAAATGCCGATGCTCAAGTTAGGCATGGTTAGGTAGTATCCTGTAAATCCACACACAATTTTTCAGATAAGTGCCATGGGAGTAGTGTCCTGCCTCACTGAATAATATGCATCCAGATGCGTGCACAAATTTTAATGAGTGCCAATTAACATCACTAAATGGTTGTTAGCACCCAATATTTGATAGTTCAAAGCTCATTATCCAATTATTTGCATGCGTATCTTGGAAGCGCACCAAACGTTGGCAAGCAACTTTAGGCGCCATATATAGAATCGGGGGGGGGGGGGGAATGGGTAATACGAATTACATATTAAATGATGACGGCAGATAAGAGACTTGTATGTTCCATCCATTCTGCCAACAAAATGGCCAAAGTTGAACCTGCCACTCTGTGTATATCACATCCCTCTATGCCCTATTTAAACCATGAACATCATTTAAGTTTTTGCCTTGATTTCATCATCTACTATAATAATTTCCACTCAGCAAAAACAAAAAGTATATTATTCCATGATGCTGAACAATTCTAATCTGGAATTCACACAGCACAGAGGCAGAGAGAATCTGCATGTCTTTTTTAAAAGCATAAAAATTTTGTATGTGAAGTCTCATTCAGATTCTGCTCTGAGTTAAAACAGTTAAAGAAAGCAATTATCCAACTATACAGTCAGCAAACCAATCCTACTGCTTAAGGAAAACCTTGCTAGCGCCCGTTTCATTTGTGTCAGAAACGGGCCTTTTTTTTACTAGTCTTTCTATATAGGGATCCACCCTCCTTTTTTTTTTTTTTTTTTTAATTGTCACTCTTTTTATCCCTACCACCACCAACAGGAGGGTATTCCAGGCATCCAACATTCTCTCTGTGAAAAAGTATTTCCTGATATTACTCCTATGTCTACCATCCTGCAACCTCAAATCATATCCTATTAGTTCTACCACTTCCCTGTCTCTGAATTTTTTTGTGTGTGTGTGTATTAATACCGTTCAATCATTTAAAATGTCTGTGTCACATCTCCCCTATCTCCAGGCCTCAAGTCTTCCCTTATGTCTTTTGGCATGAACCCCATACCATTTGTCACCTTCCTCTGAACTGCTTTAAGTCCTTTTATGTCCCTAGAGAAGTACTGCCTCCCAAACTGAACACAATACTTCAAGCGAGGCCTCATCAACTACTTGTACAGGGCATTACTACTACTACTACTTGACATTTCTAAAGCGCTACTAGGGTTACGCAGCGCTGTACAATTTAACATAGAAGGACAGTCCCTGCTCAAAGGAGCTTACAATCTAAAGGACAAATGTACAGTCAGTCAAATAGGGGCAGTCTAGATTTCCTGAAAGGTATAAAGGTTAGGTGCCAAAAGCAACATTGAAGTGGTGGGTTTTGAGCAAGGATTTGAAGATGGGTAGGGAGGGAGCTTAGCGTAAGGGCTCAGGAAGTTTATTCCAAGCATAGGGTGAGGTGAGGCAGAATGAGCGGAGCCTGGAGTTGGCGGTGGTGGAGAAGGGTACTGAGAGGAGGGATTTGTCCTGTGAGCGGAGGTTACGGGTGGGAACGTAAGGGGAAATGAGGGTAGAGAGGTAATGAGGGGCTGCAGACTGAGTGCATTTGTAGGTAAGAAGGAGAAGCTTGAACTGTATGCGGTATCAACAACTTGTACAGGGCATTAACACCCCATTTCTTCTGCTAGTTATGCCTCTCTCAATGCAGCCTTACCTTTCAGGCTTTGGCCACTGCCTTGTCACATTGTTTCGCCATCTTGATATCCTACCATCCCAAGGTCCCTCTCCTGGTCTGTGCACATCAGCCTCTCAAACCCTAGCACATATAGCTCCTTTGGATTTCAAATACATTAATCTGCACTTCTTTACATTAAATTTTAGCTACCAAATATTAGATAATTTTTGTAGATGACACTTCATGTTGACCACTCCCTCCGGGGCGTCCACACCATTATAAAGCAAAGCTACTTACAGTGGGGGAAATAAGTATTTGATCCCTTGCTGATTTTGTAAGTTTGCCCACTGACAAAGACATGAGCAGCCCATAATTGAAGGGTAGGTTATTGGTAACAGTGAGAGATAGCACATCACAAATTAAATCCGGAAAATCACATTGTGGAAAGTATATGAATTTATTTGCATTCTGCAGAGGGAAATAAGTATTTGATCCCCCACCAACCAGTAAGAGATCTGGCCCCTACAGACCAGGTAGATGCTCCAAATCAACTCGTTACCTGCATGACAGACAGCTGTCGGCAATGGTCACCTGTATGAAAGACACCTGTCCACAGACTCAGTGAATCAGTCAGACTCTAACCTCTACAAAATGGCCAAGAGCAAGGAGCTGTCTAAGGATGTCAGGGACAAGATCATACACCTGCACAAGGCTGGAATGGGCTACAAAACCATCAGTAAGACGCAGGGCGAGAAGGAGACAACTGTTGGTGCCATAGTAAGAAAATGGAAGAAGTACAAAATGACTGTCAATCGACAAAGATCTGGGGCTCCACGCAAAATCTCACCTCGTGGGGTATCCTTGATCATGAGGAAGGTTAGAAATCAGCCTACAACTACAAGGGGGGAACTTGTCAATGATCTCAAGGCAGCTGGGACCACTGTCACCACGAAAACCATTGGTAACACATTACGACATAACGGATTGCAATCCTGCAGTGCCCGCAAGGTCCCCCTGCTCCGGAAGGCACATGTGACGGCCCATCTGAAGTTTGCCAGTGAACACCTGGATGATGCCGAGAGTGATTGGGAGAAGGTGCTGTGGTCAGATGAGACAAAAATTGAGCTCTTTGGCATGAACTCAACTCGCCGTGTTTGGAGGAAGAGAAATGCTGCCTATGACCCAAAGAACACCGTCCCCACTGTCAAGCATGGAGGTGGAAATGTTATGTTTTGGGGGTGTTTCTCTGCTAAGGGCACAGGACTACTTCACCGCATCAATGGGAGAATGGATGGGGCCATGTACCGTACAATTCTGAGTGACAACCTCCTTCCCTCCGCCAGGGCCTTAAAAATGGGTCGTGGCTGGGTCTTCCAGCACGACAATGACCCAAAACATACAGCCAAGGCAACAAAGGAGTGGCTCAGGAAGAAGCACATTAGGGTCATGGAGTGGCCTAGCCAGTCACCAGACCTTAATCCCATTGAAAACTTATGGAGGGAGCTGAAGCTGCGAGTTGCCAAGCGACAGCCCAGAACTCTTAATGATTTAGAGATGATCTGCAAAGAGGAGTGGACCAAAATTCCTCCTGACATGTGTGCAAACCTCATCATCAACTACAGAAGACGTCTGACCGCTGTGCTTGCCAACAAGGGTTTTGCCACCAAGTATTAGGTCTTGTTTGCCAGAGGGATTAAATACTTATTTCCCTCTGCAGAATGCAAATAAATTCATATACTTTCCACAATGTGATTTTCCGGATTTAATTTGTGATGTGCTATCTCTCACTGTTACCAATAACCTACCCTTCAATTATGGGCTGCTCATGTCTTTGTCAGTGGGCAAACTTACAAAATCAGCAAGGGATCAAATACTTATTTCCCCCACTGTACCTGTAGCAGTAGCCTAGTGGTTACTGCAGCGGACTTTGATCCTGGGGAACTGGGTTCAATTCCCACTGCAGCTCCTTGTGACTCTGGGCAAGTCACTTAACACTCCAATGTGCCAGGCACAAATAAGTACCTGTATATACTACGTAAACCGCTTTGAATGTAGCTGCAAAAACCACAGAAAGACAGTATATCAAGCCCCATTCCATTTCTGAGGACAGATGGCCTTATATTCTCTCAAGTGGGTAACGTGGAGTCCACGTTGCTGGTCAAGAGCTTGGAACAAGCTTACAATAGGTCTTTGAGCACGAGACACGCTCCACCAGACATGCATGCCTTCCAGCCCACAGTGAGAGCATGGGCCTAGCACTGTAATTTAAAGCATTACGAGTAGATAACTCCAAGGGGAGGTGGGAGGGTATGTGAGAATATAAGGCCTGAGGTCCTCCGAGAATACCTGTTACAGATATATATCTTTGCTTTCTCGAAGAACAAGCAGGCCTATAATTCTCACATGTGGGAATCCCTAGCTACCAGGCTCACCGAAAACAACAACGAGTGGTCAATTATACCTTGCAACAGTGAGGGCAAAAAAGTAATTAACCTATATACAATCTGAGTGAGAGTGCAGCCTGCAAAAGAAGAAAATGGTCTAGCAGGTGAAGTTGGACTCTAGACCTCAAACGAACTCTGAAGAACTGAAATCCAAACTGACTGTCGCATCAGGTATCCTGCTCAAGGCAGTAATGAGATGTGAATGTGTGGACTGAAGACCACGTCGCAGCCTTGCAAAATTCTTCAATGGAGGCTGACCTCAAGTGGACTACCGACGCAGCCATGGCTCTGACATTGTGAGCCCTGACATGACCCTCGAGGGTCAGCCCAGCCTGGGCGTAAATGAAAGAAATACAATATGCTAGCCAATTGGAAACGATGTGTTTCCTGATAGCGACCCCCATCCTATTAGGATCAAAAGAAACAAAAAGTTGGGGGGGGGGGGGACTCTCTGTAGGGCCTTGTCCGCTCCAAATAAAAGGCGGATGCTCGCTTGCTGTCCAAGGTATGCAGTGTGCTTTCGCCAGGATGGGCATGAGGTCAGGGAAAGAATGTTTGCAAGACAATTAGCTAGCTCAGATGAAACGTTGACTCAACCTTAGGTAGTAACTTAGGGTGTGTGTGGAGGACTACTTTGTTATGATGAAACTTCATATAGGTGAATCTGTCACCATGACCTGAACCTCACTGACCCTGCGAGCTGAATATGACCTTCCAGGTCAAGTACTTCAGATGACAGGAATCAAGTGGCTCAAAAGGAGCTTTCATCAGCTGGGTGAGAACAACGATGAGGTCCCATAACACAGGTGGAGATCTGACAGGAGGCTTTATCAACAGCAAACCTCTCATGAAGCGAACAACTAGAGGCTGTCCATAAGAATATAAGAGTAGCCATACTGCGTCAGACCAATGGTCCATCTAGCCCAGTATCCTGTTTTCCAAACAGTGGCCAAGCCAGGTCACAAGTACCTGGCAGAAACCCAATTAGCAGCAACATTCTATGCTACCAATCCCAGGGCAAGCAGTAGCTTCCCTATGTCTGTCTCAATAGCAGACTATGGACTTTTCCTCCAGGAATTTATCCAAACCTTTTTTAAACCCAGATATGCTAAGCGCTGTTACTACATCCTCCAGCAATGAGTTACAGAGCTTAAATATTGAGTGAAAAAATATTTCCTCCTGTTTAAGTATTACCATGTAATCTCCTCGAGTGTCCCCTAGTCTCTGTACTTTTGGAATGAGTGCAAAAAAAATGTTTTTGATTTACTTCTACTCGTTCTACACCACTCAGGATTTTGTAGACCTCAATCATAGCTCCCCTCATCCGTTTCTTTTCCAAGCAAAGCCCTAACCTCTTTAGCCTTTCCTCATACAAAAGGAGTTCCATCCCCTTTATCATTTTGGTTGCTCTTCTTTGAACCTTTTCTAATTCTGCTATATCTTTTTTGAGATACACAGACCAGAACTAGATGCAATACTCAAGGTGCTGTCCCCACCATGGAGCGATACAAAGGCATTATAGTAATTTTGGTCTTGTTCACCATCCCTTTCCTAATAATTCCCAGCATCCTGTTTGCTTTTTTGACTGCCGCTGCACAGAGCAGAAGATTTCAGCGTATTATCTACAATGACACCTAGATCTTTTTCTTGACTGCTGACCCCCAAGGTGGATTCTAGCATCAGGTAACTATGATTCGGATTACTCTTTCCAATGTGCATCACCCTGTATTTGTCCATATTAAATTTCATCTGCCATTTTGATGCCCAGTCTTCCAAGCCCTGATATGGGCTTACCCTCTACACATTGATAAGTACTAATTGCACTGAGCAACATAGTAACATAGTAGATGACGGCAGAAAAAGACCTGCACGGTCCATCCAGTCTGCCCAACAAGATAAACTCATATGTGCTACTTTTTGTGTATACCTTACCTTGATTTGTATCTGTCATTTTCAGGGCACAGACCGTATAATTCTGCCCAGCACTATCCCTGCCTCCCAACCACCAGCCCCACTTTCCACCATCAGCTCTGGCACAGACTAAGTCTGCCCAGCACTATCCCCGCCTCCCAACCACCAGCCCCGCCTCCCACCACCGGCTATGCCACCCAATCTCAGCTAAGCTTCTGACGATCCATTCCCTCGGAACAGGATTCCTTTATCTTTATATATAAAACTCACCCTCAACGTTCTATTGTCTGACGTCACTGAAGCCAAGGTTCATAAGTTCGAAGCTCTGAAGCCACGAAAAACACAGTCTCGGGGCCCCGCCCTCGCGTCAAACGTTATGATGTAGAGGGCGGAGCAATTCACTCACATCGATGGCGGCCAGGGCGGCGCAATGGCGTCACTGACAACGAAGGTGCGTTGGATGGGGGGGCCAGAGTCACACATCGACGGCGACCACGGCAACGAAGGTGTGTTGGGTAGGGGGGCCCAGAGGAAAGCCTTGCTAGCGCCCGTTTCATTGGCTCCAGAAACGGGCCTTTTTTTTACTAGTGTTTACATAATAAGTTGGGGTGGTGGTAAAAAGACTAGTTAAAAACAGTGTCCACATGATTATGCTAAGTGAGTTAAGGGGTAACATTAAGGTGTTACATAACAGGGGGCACCAAGGTTGAAGGTTCACGTGGAGGGGCATAATCGAAAGGGGTGCCCAAGTTTTCCTGAGGACATCCTCGCAGGACATCCCAGTGAAGGGACGGGTAAACCCATATTAATTATCGAAACAAGATGGGCGTCCATCTTTCGTTTCGATAATACAGTTGGGGACGCTCAAATCGCGAAATTTAGGTCGACCTTAGATATGGTCGTCCCCGATTTTGTCATTACTCAAGTCTACTTTATTTTATGGATCCAAGATATTTAAAATGGACAAATTTAAGCAAACAAACTTTAAAGAAAAGTTCCTTCTGCTGACAAACTGCTAGTCCCCTGTTTAACAAACTTAAGAGCACAATTATTGGGATCCCCCAATAATTCTTTTAGCTGACAAAAAAAGCTGTAAGTTGAGAGGGATCGTACAGGACATATTTTACTGACTGGTATCTGATGACACATTTACAGCGGTATCGCAAGAAGAAAGTAGCCCCCAACTGAAGAACTCCTGGTTTCATTAACAAAAATTGTTGGCGTCTCTTTTGAAACATCAGGAAAAATTTGTATCTTCAGTCCTAAGAAAGTCTTATCCTTATTTTTGAAGAACATTTTTAAGAGCCAGTTTTTATCAGGTGATAAAGCTACTGTGGCAATCAATGTTGATGCCACAACCAATTCAGTGTCCGAGGACTCCAGTAATGCTGAGACGTCTAACAATTGATTCCCTTGATCCTGTTGGGTAATTATTGTCTTTCTTGGCAAATAATATAATTGAGAAAAAGGTGCAATATTTTCTTCTCGAACTCCAAGAATTTCTAAAATATCTTTTTAACATATCTCGTGGAGAAACAGCGAATTGTTTATGGAAACTAAGAATTCATAGATTATTACTCCTTGATAAATTTTTAAGAGCTTTCGTTTTTCTCCTTAAGTATGTCAAATCTTTTACAATAGCCCCTTGAAGAGATTGAATCTGCTGATATTCTTTTTTTTTTTTTTTGTTCTTTATTTTGCTGAGTCACATTTTCTAGCCCTAGATCAATTTCTTTAACTTTCTTATCCAAAACATTTAAATCTTGTGACAATTTTTGGACTTGTGGACATATTGCTTTACCCAAACCACAATCAATCTCCATAAAGTTTCAAGAGTCACTTCAGGAGGTTTAGCTATATTTAATGGAAATGTAGTCTTCAGTACCTCTGAATCCGTTGCAGGAGAAACTTCCTCCAAACTTGCAGTTTCACCCTCCTCCAATGTGTTAAGATGGAACAATCACATCATCTCCCACAGCTCTCCACTGCCCTGAGCTCCCTCGGGCTGTTTTGCCTCCTCTCGCCTCCCTACTCCTTCCCCTGCACTGGGTGAAGGAGTTAGAGGTGCTGATAGTGGGGAGCTTGTGCCTCATAGCTATAGAGGAGGAGCTCTCGTGTCGGGGCTGAGTAAAAGCTCCAGCCCAGGAGGCGTCCCAGGGGCTCCATTCACCCCTACACGATCAGGCAGGCTTGCCTCCAACACTTCCACAGGGGTCCCGACTCCCTGAAGAAAAGAGGTAATCGTGCCAAGTCCAGAGGGTAAGCTTTGCCGCTGTGAGGCAGCGGTAGTGGAGCGGCCCCTTCTCTTAGGCATCGACGATCAGTAATCTTTGCTGAGGACGCCGAGATTAGACGCAGGCGTCAGCAGTCAGATGCAGCCATCTTGGGGCATATTTTCGGTATCAGTGTATTTTTTGATAAGGTCAGCGACCTCCTCCACCTTCTCTCCAAAAACATTATCCCCCCCCCCCCCCGGCACGTGGCATCCACCAATCTCTGCTGGACCACTGGGTCCAAGTCAGAGACATGCAGCCATGAGAGTCTGCACAGAGATCACATCAAACGTGTCGCAGGCACCCCTGGCCAAGAAATTACAACATGCTTTCTGCTGTTTGACCAGCTGGCGAATAGATTCGACCTGCTCCGGTGGGAGAGAGTCTACTACAAATCAAACATACTGCACACCAATGACCGCAAATACAGGCTTATGTAGAACTCGTATGATTGGATATGAGAGATGAGCATGGAGGCCTGATACATCTTCCACTCAAAAGAATCCATGGTTCTGGCTTCTTTGCCGGGGGCGCTGGGGCATAGTCCCTAGAACCCAAAACAAGACTGAATCTTCTTTGGGAGGAGAAGGACCAATAAAGGGGACTCCCAGTCCTTCACTTCAACGTCCCATAAGATCTCGTGAAGCGGGATGGTCACAGCCTCTCTAGGAGGAGAATCGTAGTCAAGGATCTTGAACATCTTAGCCCTGAGCTCATCCTCCACTACCAAAGATATTAGGATGGCAGCCACCATCTCCTTCACAAAAGAGGGGAAGGAAAGGCTCTCAAGTGGAGACTACCTCCTTTCTTGTGTTATGGAGGGGAGGGATCAGACGGGATGCCACGAGACTCTTCCTCCAACGTACCATGGATCCACTTCCGAGCCCCATGAGCTCTCCTCATTGGTGTCAGCCAAGATCTCCTTCTGGGAGCGCTAAGACTGATCCCGCCTCAACAAAGACCCCGAGATGGGCATCGAGATGTCGGTTCCGGCCTCGACTCTGGTGAAGCTTCCTCCACAGACGTCAAGGGTGTGCCAACATAGGTGGCTGTTGACGCCAAGACTGCAAGCAGCATTAGAAACCTCACCACAGGCTGATGGCCATGCAGGACTGTAGCAAGAGGCATTGCTGGCACAAGCACCCCAGATGCCGATGCATTCTGAAAGAACCCTGCCAAGTACTCAGGGAGCAAGGCCCGGAGGCGCTCATCGAGGGCCAACATCGGTAAAGGCTGGGCACCAGTATAGTAGCAGGCTACTGAAGCTGCAGGGTCAAAGCGGGAGCTCGGTCATGGCTGTGTGCAGACCCACGCATCGGCACCTCCTGAATGGAGGGGGAGCAGTCCTCCCAGTGCCAATACTTCTCGGAGACTGCTGAAACCCTTGGTGCCCCAGTGCTCCCGGCACCATGCATCGAGGGGGAAATCAATCCCAATGCTTCTTCTGATGCCTTTGGAGACCCACTCGATGCATAGTCACTCCCAGTCTGCAAGGGTATCACAGACATATGGACCGATATACCCGATACTGATGTTGACACCTATATCGAGGTTTCAGACCTGGCTCCAAAAATCTTTTCTCTCTGAGCCTCTCTGGCCAACTGTGTTCTCTTCTTCATTCGAAAACAGAGAACACAGTTTGAATGGGTATGATCAGGTTCCAAACACTGTAGACAACAAGAATGGATGTCCTGTTGCACCAAGTGCAACACTTGAAGTCACTGGGAACCTTCAATGACATGAAAGGAAAAATCAGCCATGACCAAATCAAATGACCCAATGGTGCTATAAAAGGGGAGAACACCAGAAAAAAGAAGATGAAAAATCCCGACCATAGCTCAGGCCTAAACGCAGCCTAGTGAGTGCAGTAAAACAAAAAACTTTGAAAAGAGGCAAAAAAAATAATAATCTAAAAAAAAAATATGGGGAAGGAATAAAATAAAGATAAACCCCGAGAGAGGTATTTAAAAAAGAAAAGGGATGGCACAAAAAAAAAAAAAAAAAAAAGCTAAGTCTGAACCAGCTGTGAGGAGTGGAAACAAACATGTCCTCTCCTCACTGCAGAAAAAAAAGGGAGAAAACTGCTGCTCCTGCGCTCTTGCAGAAGGCGGGAAGGCACTCACGCATGTGTGATGGAGCATCTCACTTTCAAAGACCTATTTTAAGCTTGTTACAAGCTCCAGACCGGCAACATCCAGTTCTCTGGTCACCCAGTCAAAGAAATCAAATTCATTTCGCATGATTTTCCTTTGGTAAAACCATGTTGCCTCAGATCTTGCAACTTGTTGGATTCTACAAATTCACTATCCTTTTTCTCAGCAGTGCCTCCACTACTTCTTCAAAAGACTGAAGTGAGGCTTACTGGCATGTAGTTTCTCACTTCTTCTCAATCAGCATTTTTGTGAGAATGACCACATCCTGTGAAAACCTCCCCCATCTCCAAGATTTCCCTGAGAAGAAAGGAGAAATTAGATCTTACCTGCTAATTTGCTTTCCTTTAGTCCCTCCGGACCGGACCAGGATTGGACTGTTGGGTTGTGCCCGCCTACCAGCAGGTGGAGACTGAGAAAAACTCTGACTCTAGAGAGCCAATAGGAGCCCTGGCCATGTGACCTTAGCCTCAGTATTTGAACAACAAAGCAGGAAAGAAAGAAAGAACTTCTGTGTCGTATGGAATCCTAGCAGCCACAAATTCCTCGGCAAAACCGAGTACTAGAGCTCACCAGCAACTCTCACCAGAGAAGTGGTATGGCCCATTTGTATTAGAGCTCACCAGCAACTCTCACCAGAGAAGTGGCATGGCCCATTCATATTAGAGCTCACCAGAAACTCTCACCAGAGAAGTAGTATGACTCACTTAAGGTTTCATATATATTCCAGCAACTGAGCTCACCAGCAACTCTCAACAGAGAAGTGGTATAACATATTCAAGGCTTTATATATATTCCAGCAACTGAGCTCACCAGCAACTCTCACCAAAGAAGTGGTATTAAGGTTTTATATATATATATTCCAGCAACTGAGCTCACCAGCAACTCTCACCAGAGAAGTGGTATGACCCATTAAGGCTTTATATATATTCCAGCAACTGAGCTCACCAGCAACTCTCACCAGAGAAGTGGTATGACATATTTAAGGTTTTATATATATTCCAGCAACCGAGCTCACCAGCAACCACCAGAGAAGTGGTATGGACCACGCAGTCTTTTTTTTTTTTTTTTTTTTTTGAAACATTCCACTTCCAAACTTAATAAAAGAATCTAAAGAGTTGATAGAACATGGGAGGGGCCTGGTCCGGTCCGGAGGGACTAAAGGAAAGCAAATTAGCAGGTAAGATCTAATTTCTCCTTCCTTAGCGTCCCTCCGGACCGGACCAGGATTGGACTGTTGGGAAGTACCAAAGCAGTAATCTTACGGGAGGGACAGACATTGAGAATGCTGTAGAGTCCCTGAAAACACCCAAACTAGGATGAATACGAAGCCAAAAGCTTGACGATCCAAGAACCGCCAATAAACTAAATAGAATGACTACAAAGCAAAAAAGCTGAAAAGTCAAGCGACGCTGAACATTGTCCCCTACCAAGTGGCTGCTATATAATGTCCCCTACCGCACTATCAGTGCAGCGCAAAGGACAGAGAGACTCGAGAAAAAAAAAAAAAACGACTGAAAGAAAGATGGCAAAGGTAGAAGCAGAGCCGCCTGGAAACAAAAAACTGCAATGAATCTACCTCAGCTGAGAAAGTGGAAACCGAGATCCTGAAGTACAATACTCCAGATATCGTAGACTATTGCTGACCTAGCAACAGATTGGAAGTATGTAAAGCCTGTCAGTGAGAAATTACCTGATCACTAGAAGCTAAATAGGTAAAAACAAGAATGCAGTTAAATACTATGCAGAAGAAGAAGGCACCTAAATCCCTGCTGCAAACTAGACTGAAGGTGCAAATAAACTGACAGCCGCTGCAGTTACCCAACATGAAGAAAACATATCTCAGAGCGCAATTCAAATGAGAGAGAAAGAATCATCTGTAGCTGTTGCCTCTGCAAGCAGATCACCTGAGACTCTTGTCGTAGACCCCAATTAGTGAAAACAGGAATAAATCAACAGCAGACACTTGTTAGTACCTTTCATCTGTTAGATACATATAGAAGTCCATAAAACACTACACAGTTCCAGGAATAACATGTATAGAATGTTTGTACGTTTAGGAATCTAGCCAGGTGCTCATGGTCTGGATTGACCGTGGACCGAAAGGTGGGCTCAATAGGCCCTTTGAGCTTTTCCCAGTGTGGAATTAAATATGTACTTATGTAGTAGAACTATAAATATACATATATATTTTCACAGATGCAGCCATCAAAAAACTGCTCACTGTGTATATGCTCCCGGCATACTTGCAGGAAGAATGCTCAATCTCAACCACCAGACCCAAGTGCTGCACTAGTGAGAATACAGAGGCCAACTGAGCGGAGGGAATTCCATCCGAGATAAATATCTGGATACGAGAGGGCATCTATCTCTGCCGCTGACAAGTCTTTTTAGCAAGAGAGTAAGCGAGGCACATGGAAGGTCAGAGCGAAAAGAAATAGTTCTAGAACTGGGACCTCCCCTTAAGGTACTATCCACTGAGAACTCCCAGAAGTTTTTTTTTTTTTTTTCCAATGGTCACGAAATTGACGGAGTGAAAAGCTGCCAAAAAAAGACTACCGAGACTCCAAAGAGAATGAAGAAAAAATTCCTTCTTGGGAGCTAGAAAGTAAAATTTTACTCTGCAAAATACAGCAAGGTAATGGCCGAAGGCCCAAGAACATCCAGAGAAAACAGAAAGTGGGACGCTTGTAGAGAAGACAAAAAACAGTCTGCGCCAACTTGAGTAAACAAAGAGAGAAAAAATAGAGACATGCTACGAAATCTAATGAGATCACACGAGAGCTCAAAAGAGAGCTCAAATGAGAGACCTGGCTACATGCACCCCGTAACCTAGAGTGTGCCCGAAATGCACCACCCGTTGCTTGACCTGACAACTCTGCCAATAAGACTGTCTGTAATGAACCAGACATCTAGGAAAGGATGAAACGAGGAGACATTGTTTCATGAGCGCCGCTGCTACTACGACCATAACTTAAGAAAAAAGTGCGCGGAGCCGACGCGAGACCAAAGAGCAGGGCAAGAAAACTGGTAATGAGGACCTTCTCATCATCCTCGTATAGTGGACATTACTCCTCCTATACTGAGATGTACTAAGATGTACCGACCCACACCCATAAGAAATGAATGTGGTACTTGCAACCTGGATTGACCACAACTGAGGACAGGATGCTGGGCTTAATGGACTCTTAGACTTTCCCCGTATGACAATACTCATATACTAATAGCAAAAATGCACAGGAAGTGAAAGAATCCCCTTCCAATTGAAAGGAAGGTCTGGAGTGAGGACGTATAGAATGAAAATGAAAGGATCACCATATGTTGAGCGTGGACTGAGACACACTGGCCTTTAATTTTACCGGATCTCCCCAAACCTCATATCATGTCATGCCTCCTTCCTCACTGAGATGTACAGAGATGAACAGACACACACTCACGAGATATGAATGTGGTATTTGCAATCTGGATTGACCCCATCTGAAAACAGGATGGGGACTCTTGGCCTTTCCCATTATGGCAACACTTATGCCCTTATGGCAAAAAATGCACAGAAAATGAGTGAATCTCCTTCCAAGAGAAAAAAACTCTGGAGAGAGGAAGAATAAAATGAAAATGAAAAGGAATAGACTTGGAAAATACCTATTACAGAAAAGGTGGTGAATTTGTGCCACAGGAGACAAGACTGTACCTGACATCAAGAAAGCTTGAAACAAGACCCTAAAATCTGTAAGGAAGAGAAAGGGATAGCAGATGTTATGGATGGTCATACTGGACAAAACCAGAATGTTTACCATGTGCCCAGGCTGAATAGAGGAAACAAAAATACAAGTAGATGGCGTGAGGACCTCCCACTATCCTTAAGTGGGAGAAAATGCAAATTGACCGGATAACTTTACTCCCTATGTGGACATATATCTTGTAAGTCCTAGAAGAAAACTAAGATAACACATGAGAAACTCCAAAACAGTTGGAAAGTAGAGAAGACGTGAATAAAACATGCCTTCTAAAGCAGCTGAGAAAACTGGGTGCTTGGTAGACAGGACTGAGTCTCCTAGAATATGAGAACCATCTGAACCATGTAGCCTATGCAGCTGTCATCTGCTATGCCAAAGAGAACGCATAGCCATGAAAGAAAATTGCTGAAAGGAAGTAAGACCTTATGTCCAGAATTGCAAAGTACGCAACAATTGAGTATCAGACAATGTATTTCATTGCATATGGCATCTGGACCATATAGCCTACGCTCTAGAGAACGTTTGTTAAGATCTTAAAACACTGTATAGCCATGGAGGAAAATGTTTAAAAGGAACTACGATATTATGGCCAGATTTGTAAAGTACTAATCAATTGACTATTAGACAATGTAGCCCTATTCACCAGGAAATGAGAAAGACACAGAGTGACGTACACTGGACCCCCATAAAAACTGCGCTAGACAATAGCGAAGACCTTTCCTCCAAACGTCACACACAAGGGAAAGGAATAGGAAAATGGTTATTTTGGAGCTGAGATACAATTTAATTCGCCCAATTGTCAAAAACAGAGAATTCCCGACTGAGCTGCACTTTGAATTGGAGTCTTGCCAAGAACAAAGAAATCGCCAACTGAGCTGCACTTTAATTCACAACATTGCTAGCAACCAAAAAGTCCCCGACGGAGAAAAAACAGAGGGAAAAACAAAATGAGCGCCATTCGCATCATAGCATTTCTTTTTTTTTTTTTTTTTTAATAGCTTGAAAAATACATGTAAAAATTAATTGCAGGGCAAATATACTACCAATTGCCCCAACTACCGGAGAAACAATATCTCCTTTCCATTGCACAAACAGCCAAACACAGTAAAAGCAGAAAAACGCTGCCGCGTCAAGGGAAATTGCAGCTGCAAGCAAAACAATGGCGGCCAAGCGCGCCAAAATGAGAAGAATAAAGTTCGGGGGAGAAAACCACTGACTGGACCGACGAAGAAGCAGGAAATCCGTGCCGCCGAAAAACAGATAGCCTCCGATGCCGCACAAAACATGGTTTAGCCTCTGGCCCGAACAGGAACCGTCAATACAGCTCCCAAGCTATACAGACCCGTCCAAGAGCGAGCACGCGCTTAACAGTTCGCGCCTCTTTTTTTTTTTTTTTTAACAACTACCGCCGCTAACACCGCCGGATAGCAGAGGAAAAATAATGAAGATGACAACAAAAAAAAAAACGCTTTTTTTTTAAATAGCTCCGCCAGAAAAGAAAATAAAGACTCTTCAAACAGAATAAGACAAAAGAGCTACCTGCTCGTTATAAGCCTGGGGAAAGCAAAAACTACTTCCTTTAAATTCCTTTCCATTGAATTAATTCTTTTAATTTTCTTTTACTTGATTTAATTATTTAAAAACAGCTGCCTATTAAAAGTGGCTGCCTCTCCCTAAGACGGTACACCTTTCCAGAGAAAGGGACGGCCCTTCCCTGCTAAGCCAGGGAGATGGGGAGGAAGGGGGGTGGACTCGAGACACCCGAGTTTAACACCCCAGAGGCTGTCAAAGAAAGAAAAGAAACCCTGTCAAGCCTCTAATTACGATTCCAGGCACAGAAGAAGTATTATAAATATATCTGTAATATCTTATAAAGAAAAAGAGAGAGAGAGAGAGAGACTAATGGGCTCACTTCCTACCTGCTGAGAGACTGAGAAAATACTGAGGCTAAGGTCACATGGCCAGGGCTCCTATTGGCTCTCTAGAGTCAGAGTTTTTCTCAGTCTCCACCTGCTGGTAGGCGGGCACAACCCAACAGTCCAATCTTGGTCCGGTCCGGAGGGACGCTAAGGAACAGTGACTTTAAGAAGAATAAAGTGTTCTTATGTCACCTCTACATACAAGTAATATCATTTTTGACATATCTTCCTTTGCCCCTACTGAAATTACTTCCAGGTCAAACTGGTTGAGTAGATTATCCAGTTCTGGAATTCAAGATTCTCCATAATCATGATATGACTGGAGAACATAGGGGTATTTGAAGATGTCATGAACAAGGAGAAAAAAATGAAATTGAAAATACATTTTCACTCAGCAAAAACAAAAAGTATATTATTCCATGATGCTGAACAATTCTAATCTGGAATTCACACAGCACAGAGGCAGAGAGAATCTGCATGTCTTTTTTAAAAGCAAAAAAAAATTTTTATGTGAAGTCTCATTCAGATTCTGCTCTGAGTTAAAACAGGAAAAGAAAGCAATTATCCAACTATACAGTCAGCAAACCAATCCTACTGCTTAAGACATAACGGCTGATTCACCTATTTCTGTGTCCGAAAGCAGCCAGAGGTGATGTGAATTAAGGCAAGTCAGTGACTAACATTTGGTATTCAAACCCAGAACAGGGGCTGTTAAGGAGGTCAAATGACATTTAATAAAGTACTTCAGTCTCTCCCAGCTTCCAGCCACAGAAAGTATATTAACTGCCTCATTTCCCTATCATAAGCTTCATTATTCTTTTTCAGGCACACAAAGTTGCTCTGCTGACCCCAGATCCATATAAAAAAAGGGTAGGAAATCAGTGAGCTTGCGTGTGCCACAATGTCAACATGATCCGTTATCTCATCCTCATCTGAATGCTCATGGAAATAAAGTTATTCACCCCATAACCATAGGAAACAACAGGGGAAAGAGCAATACTTAGAAATGCAGAAAACATGTGTTTCTTATAGTCAGATCATAAACCACCATTAACTTATCAAGTTGAAGCAGGAAAATCTGTTGGTAAGCAAAGCCAACATGTGTCCATTTTTTTTTTTTTTAAATACTATGTATTTCTACCCAAAATAATGTTCAGTCTGAATCCTTCACTTACAGCTATCCTCTCCACAAAGGGACACCAGTCACACTCTAGCCACACGCCAAGCAAAATGTCAATCATTAGTGTCATGCCCCCCCCCCCCCCATCTACACAGACCAGCTAGATTAATGATGCCTTTGTGAAAAGAGGCTCCAGTAGCCAGACGTCTTTAGTTGAAAGTGCTAAATAAATCGAATCTCTGGCCCTAAGCTCTCTAGCTATTGATGCTATGTTGGGCAAAATATTGATTAGGTCATGGCCCTCGCCATGCCACTGCCTATGCAATCACTATATTTCCTACCCAAAATTCTTTGCACTCAGACCTTAATAGGGGGCTGCTTTAGTCACACCAGTTTTGTCAGCAACCTGCCACTTTCTGCAACACAGCCATCAAACATTCCCATCAAAAAGTTCAAAGAATGCTAAAACGCATTAACCCACCCTCCCCCCCCCTCCCCATTTAAAAAGCCACAGACCATTCA